>NC_136057.1:1466215602-1466483102 GCF_964261635.1 Lissotriton helveticus | reverse complement strand
ATAACGGTGATGGATCAAGCCCTGATCTTTGGACTGGGTAAGAGTGGTCTGCTTAATTCAGACACTCTGTTCATCACCACCCCCTTTTCAGAATCGTTTTTGGCCACTATAGGTGTGGCAGGGTATACTCAGACATGAGTCCCTTTCTCACTGCTCCATCAGGATTCAAGCAAGCCGGGCCGAAGAGGCTGAAATGCCAGAAACCGGTCCCCGGTAGCTTGTCTCCTTTCTGGTGAAGAATTGGCTTGGTAGTTTGGTCTGCCCTGTTCCCATGATGCACTGGGCCAGGGACAGACTAATTTGCATATAGCCAGGTTCTGAGCTGGGATGGGGCAGTGAGATAAATAACGGTGATGGATCAAGCCCTGATCTTTGGACTGGGTAAGAGTGGTCTGCTTAATTCAGACACTCTGTTCATCACCACCCCCTTTTCAGAATCGTTTTTGGCCACTATAGGTGTGGCAGGGTATACTCAGACATGAGTCCCTTTCTCACTGCTCCATCAGGATTCAAGCAAGCCGGGCCGAAGAGGCTGAAATGCCAGAAACCGGTCCCCGGTAGCTTGTCTCCTTTCTGGTGAAGAATTGGCTTGGTAGTTTGGTCTGCCCTGTTCCCATGATGCACTGGGCCAGGGACAGACTAATTTGCATATAGCCAGGTTCTGAGCTGGGATGGGGCAGTGAGATAAATAACGGTGATGGATCAAGCCCTGATCTTTGGACTGGGTAAGAGTGGTCTGCTTAATTCAGACACTCTGTTCATCACCACCCCCTTTTCAGAATCGTTTTTGGCCACTATAGGTGTGGCAGGGTATACTCAGACATGAGTCCCTTTCTCACTGCTCCATCAGGATTCAAGCAAGCCGGGCCGAAGAGGCTGAAATGCCAGAAACCGGTCCCCGGTAGCTTGTCTCCTTTCTGGTGAAGAATTGGCTTGGTAGTTTGGTCTGCCCTGTTCCCATGATGCACTGGGCCAGGGACAGACTAATTTGCATATAGCCAGGTTCTGAGCTGGGATGGGGCAGTGAGATAAATAACGGTGATGGATCAAGCCCTGATCTCTGGACTGGGTAAGAGTGGTCTGCTTAATTCAGACACTCTGTTCATCACCACCCCCTTTTCAGAATCGTTTTTGGCCACTATAGGTGTGGCAGGGTATACTCAGACATGAGTCCCTTTCTCACTGCTCCATCAGGATTCAAGCAAGCCGGGCCGAAGAGGCTGAAATGCCAGAAACCGGTCCCCGGTAGCTTGTCTCCTTTCTGGTGAAGAATTGGCTTGGTAGTTTGGTCTGCCCTGTTCCCATGATGCACTGGGCCAGGGACAGACTAATTTGCATATAGCCAGGTTCTGAGCTGGGATGGGGCAGTGCGATAAATAACGATGATGGATCAAGCCCTGATCTTTGGACTGGGTAAGAGTGGTCTGCTTAATTCAGACACTCTGTTCATCACCACCCCCTTTTCAGAATCGTTTTTGGCCACTATAGGTGTGGCAGGGTATACTCAGACATGAGTCCCTTTCTCACTGCTCCATCAGGATTCAAGCAAGCCGGGCCGAAGAGGCTGAAATGCCAGAAACCGGTCCCCGGTAGCTTGTCTCCTTTCTGGTGAAGAATTGGCTTGGTAGTTTGGTCTGCCCTGTTCCCATGATGCACTGGGCCAGGGACAGACTAATTTGCATATAGCCAGGTTCTGAGCTGGGATGGGGCAGTGAGATAAATAACGGTGATGGATCAAGCCCTGATCTTTGGACTGGGTAAGAGTCGTCTGCTTAATTCAGACACTCTGTTCATCACCACCCCCTTTTCAGAATCGTTTTTGGCCACCATAGGTGTGGCAGGGTATACTCAGACATGAGTCCCTTTCTCACTGCTCCATCAGGATTTAAGCAAGCCTGGCCGAAGAGGCTGAAATGCCAGAAACCGGTCCCCGGTAGCTTGTCTCCTTTCTGGTGAAGAATTGGCTTGGTAGTTTGGTCTGCCCTGTTCCCATGATGCACTGGGCCAGGGACAGACTAATTTGCATATAGCCAGGTTCTGAGCTGGGATGGGGCAGTGAGATAAATAACGGTGATGGATCAAGCCCTGATCTTTGGACTGGGTAAGAGTGGTCTGCTTAATTCAGACACTCTGTTCATCACCACCCCCTTTTCAGAATCGTTTTTGGCCACTATAGGTGTGGCAGGGTATACTCAGACATGAGTCCCTTTCTCACTGCTCCATCAGGATTCAATCAGGCCGGGCCGAAGAGGCTGAAATGCCAGAAACCGGTGTGGTAAATAAATAATTAATTACCGGTACTATTTTTCTATGCATTAAATAAAACAGATAGCTCAATAAATAAGAGGCAGGATCCGGGGTATCCGAGTTGAACAGGCTTTAATCAGGCACAAGGGAAGGGACAGGATCGGAATAGCCTGGCATGAAATGGAATGGCAGCTGCAACGTCTCATTAACAGTACATGGTATATATAGTAAAACATTACAATTGCATTGAATACAGTAGGCGTAACAAGTGACAAACATAAGATAAGAACATATGGGCGTGAAAAGAAGGCGTGCACAGGGCGTGCACGAAGACATGTGATGAGAACGTCACAGAAGTGTCATGAAATGGGTGGATACATGGAGGGGGCTACCTGGGCAGCTGGAACCTTTAACCTAGTGGTGCGCGCAAACGGACCATGACGTGTAACTGGGTAGAACTGGGGGCTCTGACTCCTAGCACTAGAAGAGGAGACTAAAGTCTGGGATGTCAGGACGACATGTACCTATAGCATATCTGGTATCTTGTGTTTGGAGTACATGTTGATAGAATCTAAAAGTCATCAGAGCAAAAGCTACTTGACACTAAGACTGGTGCATGCATATATTCTTCATGTATTGCGTGTACTATGAATCTTCTATGGATATTAATACAGTAATTCACTTGCATGGAGACAGAAAGACTAGACTATAGCTGAAGATGTTTATGCAGTTCGTTAGCTTAGGAATGTGAAGACGGAGAGCTGAACTGATAACTGTGGGCATAACATATTCTTGGCAGGCAGGCAGAGCCAGGCCGGGCACCGCGCTGCGCGGCAGGAAGTAAGCGAAGGGTCAGGGATGCGGGAGGGGCTGCATCGCTCCTCGGAGTGGTTCAGGAGACTGGAGCTTGATTCTGGTGTCCGGGCCCTCATGAGGCCTAGAAACGGGGACAATTCGATGAATTAACGTGTACAATGTAAAAGGTTGTCAACATAGGCCTAGAAGACTAATTCACGTTGCTTTCACGGGGACTGGATAACTGACATACTAACGTTGGACACAACTATAATGGCGTCTTTAATCGGTCATAGGGGAATATATGCATATTAGTCATGCACATATAACATAGGATGGGGAACACGTAGGCACACATGGTAAGGCAAAATTCAATTTTCCTCATTCCCTCCTTGTGCCCTACGTTTCCATCAGGAAACATCAATATTCATGATAACATCTATCATTTCATATAGCATAATTTGCTCGTCTCGAATCTTCTTGGAACGGGACTTTGGACTTGGAATACAAGATGTAGCGCACAAGCCGCAAATCACAGGGCCACATTGTAAACAGAGACAGCAACTGAATATGATCATTACTGCTATACCCAGGAATGACAATACTTTCCATCCCCAGGCAGATATTATACTCCAGAGCCAACCGGACCATGCCCAGGTGCCTGGATTCTGGTGCAACTGATGGGCAATTTTATGAAGTCTGGTTATAGCTGAATAAACAGACGGTGCGTTATTAGGAATGAAAATGCAGCAACTAGATCCGATGACTCTACAAGCTCCGCCCCTATCGGCCAATATGACGTCAAGAACAAGGCGGTTTTGAAGCACGACAAATCTCATAGCAGATTGTTCTTCAGTTAAGTTACCTAGAGCGGAAGTAGTCTCATTCACTACTGCTTCAAGGGTTCTGGTTAGCCTACGTATTAGCTTACTGTTCTGGACAGGACCTATGAAGAAAAAGAAACCTTTATTGAAGTCTTGATACTGTTCTAAGGCAGTTTCAGTTTGATCGATAATTGGGGACTCGATCTCCCTTCTATGCCTGACGTGTACTAGATGTGTATTTCTGTGATAATCGGATGGGGCTAGGAAAACTGGTGGCAGTAGGAAGGCAATGTAACATGTTCCATCCCAATCGAGGGGCAGACGTACATATGCGGTCTGACCACACACAAAATAAGAATGACGTGAGGCTTTGAAAGTAGATTTCCCACTGTCACTATACTCGACCACAGTAGTACAATCACTGTGTCCTAGATGTACTGAACCATTCTTTCTGACACATAATTCACCTTTCACTGGTAGAACTGTAATAGCAGGCAAATCTGGAGCAGTCTCGGACTGAACATTCAAAACCATGAAATTCGAGGAATAATTACCTAGATTATATACTTCATTTTCTAGATCTAACCCTGTTCTATGGGAAAGACCTTCCTTGTCTGGGAAACATGTTCTATTCAGAAGGGACATATCGTTTGAGGATGATGTTAACGTGGACCATGCTCCACACGAACCATTGTGTGAAAACGGATAGGGAAAGAGTGGCAGAACTCCCTTCGGTGTCTGAAAAGGGGGGAGTCGACCACACACCCAACAATTAGTGGCATTGCTGGTCTGGTGTGAATAGTGTAACATTCGAATAAAAGTATTATTGCGCATGGCAAGACGATAGGATAACTCGTGAGGAGGCAGTTCACTAAAAGTATGCTCTACTGTAACATTAGAGGAAAAATGTACATGTGAAACAGTAGGAGGAAAATATACATATAAAACATAACTTATGCCTGTAATCGTAAAACTCAGAAATAATAAAATTAAAAGAGTAACAATGCATCGGCTTCGGAGAGCTTTGTGATAACGTATTCTCTTAGAGTTTCGACTAACTCTCTCACTATGTGGGTCTATCTCATACATGTCAGGAACCTGTCTAACCGCTTCACCCGAGAGGGACTTAGACAATTAAACTGGCTGACTTACTAGACCGTAATTTTTCTTTATACTCCTGCTGCGGAGTTTTCTCTAACAGGGGAAGCTTAGAGTCAGTATCTGGAAAGTCCTTGAGAACGGGATAGTCTTTGAAAAAAGTCTTTGGACGGAGTCCATGAAATCGTTTCACGTGACTGGAATGTAGCCACCCTTTTCTTCCTTCAATCTTGACGGCGGTCTTTGTGGTCATCAGGACAAGTTTTGGTTCTTTCCAGCGGGGCTCCAGCGGACTTTAACGATCAAAATTTCTAATCAGGACGAGGTCGCCTGGTATGACCTTGTGCGGTTTCACTTGAGTGTTGTCTGGAAAGGCAGCAGCGACCTGTGAACGACAAGAGAGTAGTGCAGACATCAAGGAAGCCAGGTAATCTGTCAGCATATTACTGTCAACATCAGTTATTTTACGTGGCCGAGGTGTACCCCACATGTTTGGGGGACGACCGAAAACTACCTCAAAAGGGGACAGACCTGAACGGGAGTGAGCGACCATTCTCATGTAAAAAAGGGCGACTGGCAGTGCTACCATCCAATCTACGCCTTTCTCTGCGCAAACCTTGGCAATGCGGATCTTTAAAGTCTGATTATGTCTCTCGACGAGACCTGCTGCTTCGGGGTGTCGTACACAGTGGAACTTCCACTGGTACCCTAACAGAAGGGATACTTGTTTCATGAGTTCAGATGAGAATGGCTGGCCGTTGTCTGAATACACGACCCTAGGTAAACCATAGCGGGGGAAATACTCACGAACCAACTGCCTGGCAGTGGTCGCGGCAGTGTAATCTGGGACTGGATATGCTTCTGTCCATCTGGACAAAGCGCATACAACTACGAGGACATACTTGAAACCTCGACATCGTTCCATCTGGATATAATCCATCTGGAGGACTTCAAAAGGGTGGTCAGGAGGATGGAATCCACCTTGTTCCACCGGGACACCTTTACCTGGATTGAACTAACAACAGATCATGCAGGTACGCACTTTCTGTTTGGCTGCTGCTCGTAAATGTTTGTTAAACCAGAGGTTCTGGATACTGTCTAACATGGCTTTTTCTCCTAAATGTGCTGGACTATGTGCGGTGTTAATAATGACTTGAACCATAGAGTCGGGGAGGAACCATGTGGCTTTTCCCTTCGTCAACCATCCCTGATCTGTCTGGACCCCTCCTTGTTCAGACCATTTCTTGATTTCGTCTGGAGTAGCATGTGACTGTATGTCTAGTACGTCTTGTGTAGGGTCCTTAACTGTCATACAAGTAGTCTGAACTGGAATGTCTGTCTGTGTCAGGTTAACTGGAATGTCTGGAGTCTGAGCTGTAAGCTTGGCTGTTTGATCTGCCAGGTCGTTACCCTGGGAAATGATGTCAGTGACTTTCGTATGTGCCTTGCACTTCATGATAGCGATAGCTGTCGGTAAATGTATTGCATCTAGCAGAGCTTGAATGAGGGGGCCATGCTGAATCTTGGTTCCATGAGAAGTCATGAAACCTCTCTCTTGCCAGAGTACTCCAAAGTCGTGTACGACTCCAAATGCATAACGTGAATCTGTGTATATGTTTACTTTCAGGTTCTTGGCTCGTATGCATGCTTGGGTCAGAGCGACTAGCTCTGCTGCTTGAGCAGACAGGGTGTCAATACGATGTGTTTCTATAACTTCGGTCTCAGTAGTCACTGCATACGCGGCTACTAGTTCTCCTGTACTTGTTCTCATACATGAACCATCCACGTAGAGTGTCAGGTCGGGATCAGGTAATGCAATGTCTGTCAAGTCTTGTCTTGGCTTCGTCATGGTGTTAACAACTTCCACACAGTCATGTGTGGCAGGATTTGAAGTAACTGAAGGTAACAGTGTAGCGGGATTTAAAATGTTGCAGCGTCTGATTTCTATGTGTGGCTGAAACAGTGTCAGTTCATATCCTGTTAAACGTGCAATTGTCAAGTGCTGAGTCTGTGTTCGGTTTAAAAGAACTTCCACGGAGTGTGGAACTTTTACTGTCAGGGAGTGTCCTAACACTATGGAATCACTTTGTCTGATAGCTAGAGCTGTGGCTGCAACTGACTTGAGGCACGCAGGCAAAGCCTGGGCTACTGGATCTAATGTGCTAGAAAAATAAGCACAAGGCTTGTATTGTCCTGCTTGATCTTGTGTGAGAACAGATAATGCAGTACCATCACGTTCAGTGACAAAAAGTGTAAAAGGCTTACTGTAGTTCGGTGTTGCTAGAACAGGTGCTTGGCATAAAGCTTTCTTTAACTCATTGAAAACAAGTGTATGTTCTTGGGTCCAAGGGAGGACAGTCAATGTGGCTGCCTCCTGTGTCGTTAACTGTATCAGTGGCTTGGCTAGATATGCGTACTGAGGGATCCATTGTCTGCAGTAAGAAGTGAGGCCGATAAAAGCTCGCACCTCCTTCTGAGTCTTGGGCTGTGGAAGATGTGCTATTAACTGGATACGGTCTGGTGTCAACTGCCTACCCCTCTTGGACAGTAAGTGTCCAAGGTAGACCACTTGCTGGACACAGAATTGCAGTTTCGAAGGGGACACCTTGTGCCCCATCTCGGCCAGGAAATACAAGACTTTAAGTGACGCACGTTCGCAGTCACGTTCAGAACTGGCTGTGATCAATAGATCGTCGACATACTGGAGCAGGGCAGTGTCAGTTGGCATGTGAATATTGTCTAGTTGTCTCTTAAGTGCTTGACTGTAAATACTAGGACTTTCTGTGAAACCTTGAGGAGCTCGTGTGAATTTATAGCTTCTTCCATTTAAACAGAATCCGAAAAGAAAATGGCTGTCTGGATGAATGGGGACACTAAAAAATGCGTTCTTGAGATCAATAACAGTAAAGAACGTAGCTTCGGAATCAATGGCTGTCAATAGGGAAGAGATATCTGGGACCACTGGGTACTGGGGTATGATACATTTATTAAGTTCTCGGAGATCAATCACTAATCGATAAACTGGAGGTGCATTGGGATCA
Source organism: Lissotriton helveticus (assembly GCF_964261635.1). Classification (NCBI taxonomy): domain Eukaryota; kingdom Metazoa; phylum Chordata; class Amphibia; order Caudata; family Salamandridae; genus Lissotriton; species Lissotriton helveticus. The sequence continues at coordinate 1,466,475,097 of NC_136057.1, read as the reverse complement.
GTACGTTTAAGAATCGGAATGATAGGAGAATTACATACATTGGAGTCAGTTTCTACAACTACTCCTTGAGCAATGAGCTGGTCAATAATTTTGGATAAGGCTGCTACAGCCTCGGGTGGCAATTTGTACTGTCGGATTCGTGGTAATACAACACCTTGCTTTAGAGTGACACGATAGGGTGTAATGTGCATACAACCTACATCAGTTGGACCTTGCGCCCATAAATGCTGAGGTACATTCAATAATCTTGGATCGAAATCTCGTAACACATAATGACCTTTAAAATCACGTAAAAACAATCTCACTCCTTCTGGGGAGCAGCAAATGATTGCTCCTAATTCTTTCAGTGTCTTAATACCTAGTAAGTTTTCAGGACAGGATTTCATAAGTAACAAGTCTGTAGTTCGGGACAATGGACCAACTTCTAGGGAAACTGGTTTCGATATTTCATTAACAATAGGCTTTCCTGAAAATCCAAGGGAAACATTTCTAGAGCCTGAGAGCGGAGCCCCTGGAACCTCGTCATGACTGATGGTAGTCCTACTGGCCCCTGTATCAATCAGAAACTTTCTGTCTTTCCCTAATACTTGACTGTGTACATAGGGACCCTCTTGATCTACAGGAATCTCGATGAGAGGCAAGCCAACCTCCCTCTCTAGGCTGTTTCATGAATACTGCTGATATTCTGGATAATCTGACTGTGCATACTGGTACATCTGTTGTGTAACGTGTTGTGTGGCAGCTATAGGCTGCGGTACTGTAACTGTCTGTTGTGCGTTCTGCGGTGCTTGCGTGTTCTGCGGAACATGTTCTTGTCTAGGAGGACGTGGTTTCTCTTTCGTCTTACCAGTAGCTATGTTGTGTTTCAGAACTGCACATTCGTTTATATAATGACCTGGCTGTTTACAGTAATTGCATGTCCCTTTAACGGGAGCTGCAGGATGACTAGTTTGATTCGGACCCCTCTTCTGACTGTCTTGTGGAACAGACTGTGCAACTAGTACTTTCATTTTCGTGTCTTTCATACGTCTTCTTTCGTGTTCTTGCTCTTCCCTGATTCTGTTCTGGTGGTACTGGAGCATCTGGAGCATTTGTGACGGAGTATTTGCTTGCCAAGTACTCTCGACTTTCAGTACTCGATTTTTAACTTGTGGTAAAGAATTCTCAACTAATTTGGTAACAAAAAGATGTGGATACGATTCACTACTTGTTTTCAGGCCGCTATTAATAATGAAACATTTCTCAAATCTAGAATAAAAATCACTAGTGTCTTCATCTTGTTTCTGTTTACAGGCTGAGATAGCATCCCAGTCTTCCTTTTTCGTGGCTAGTAATCTTGGCAAGACTTGTATTAACAATTCGGGCAATGCTTTAGCTTTTTCCCCAAGACCGGTACCTGGAACTCGTGTGTTATCTTCAGTCTCTAATGCGGTCCAATCTATCTTTTTCTCTTCCACCTCCCATTCTTTTTCTTTAAGTTTTTCATATATGCCCGCAGGCAACAGGACCTTTAACATTTTAATGATATCAGGATACGTGTATTCTCCCATACGGAGCATATCTTTTAATTCACGGTGGAACCCTGCTGGATCTTTATCGTGACAGGGTATTAACTTTTTAATTTCTAAGAGTTCTATTTTCGTGATAGGGGTGTAAACAAATACTCGTTTTAGATCACCTCCCGCTCCCTTAACTGGGTGTACTTCTCGCAACGGATTCTGTCTGTCTATGTAGAATGATTTTCTTACTGGGGGTGGAACAGGAACAAAATGTGGAGTCAGGAACGTACTGTACTTGTGACGTTGCTCTAAAATGACACTAATTAAATCAGTACCTAGACCTTTCCATCTGTTTAGGAGTAACTCGTTCAGAACATCATACAAAGGACCTGGATCAGAATGCTGATCCTCATACAGTGTAATGAGGTGCTGGATCATATACATACCCACCAGACGCTGCTCGGCTGGGGGCAGTTTCAGAAACGTTTGGGCCACTATTTCGTCTGGAAACGTGGCAGAATCACTAGTCCATCGGACTGCTGATCGGGCTAGTTCTTGTTCACGCATGGTACTAAGCTCACTATAACCTATTCGTAGTTTCAGAATTTTATCGGTGGCCTGGAATACTTGTTCAAGAGAACACTGTTCTGGTACGGAAGGAGGAAAAACTTTCTTGTAATCTAGACGTGAATGCCGGTCGGAAAATCTAGTTCTACCTACATACGCTATTCTGGTTGGGTTCTCGCTGTCTATGTCTTCACTTGAAGAGTCATTCTCTTTCTCGGTTGCTCTTATTGCTTTCTCCTTCTCGTGTATACTTAGAATTTCTTTACGAATTTTCCTGTACATACTTTCTATACTATTCTGTGTCTTATGTTTTCCCTCGGCTATATTATCACTCCATCTTGTCAAGACTTTCATCTCGTCTTTGTCCTTATTAGGTTGATCTTGTTCTCTTATTAAACAGTTAATCAAGAACTGTAAAATCATACTTTGATTCTCGACTTTTCTATGTGCCATAGCTTCGTGAATACTTTCTGAATTCTCCCCTGTACGGATAAAACGATATATTCTGTCTAGATGTTCCTTCATGTCGGGCAGGGTGGCCAAATAGTTGGCAACTCGTCGTAAACGTATGGAGTATATTATCATGTGATCTTCGCCTGGAACGGAATCATATATGCAATCAGTAAGATGTCGCTTGAGGTCTGCGCATGTAGTCACCTTTGGCGTGCGCTGTAACGCTGCGTCTCTCAGCGTCAGTCGTTTTACTTGAGGCGGGGTGGTAGGAGCACCTCCCCCCGCTCCTCCTGAACTAGAATCGTCAATTAATACTGAATGTGCTGGTAAAGTGACTGGCAAAACACGTGGCGTGGACTGGTCCGGGGGTACTGGCACATGGACAGGGTTCCCGGGACCAGTGACTGGAGGAACAGGAATTACATTATTAACAGGGTGCTGACGTTGAGCAGGCGGAATAGAATTTGCGTATTCTGGGACTGTATCATCCAAATAGGACGAAAGGAAAATGTCAGCTGCAGTCGGTTTATGACGTAGCTTAGTCGGGACCAAGGGTGGCGGTAAATTACAGGATGCTTCCGGGGTTGCCTTCGGCAAGTCCTCGGCAAGAAGAGGATACATACCTTTAATAAGGGCATTTCTCTGTCTGTCTGACTGTTCTGCTCTAACTCGTTCACCTTCTTCTAGAAGTTCCCTTTCTTGGGCTTTTTCTGAGGATTCCCTACTTAATTCTGCTTTTCTGAATTCTTTTTCGGATCTTTTATGAGATTCTTTACGCCATAATTCTATGGCATCTTTCTGGGATTGTCTGGCTTTCTTTTTCCATAATGCTTCTTCTACTCGCATGATGCACTCGGCATCCCATGTACCTGATACAGGCCATCTATATTTCTCTTCAAGATTCTTTGTATAATCCACCCATAAGTCTAGATATAATATGGCATCTAAGCCATGCTTATGATACATAAAGTGACCAGGACTGTCCCTAGGAGGGACAGGTACTGCTTCTTCGAGTAACCCTTTTCTGGTTTTTATCTGACGTAACTTCGAAAACAGCGGCATCTTGAACTTGTACTTGAACTTAAACACAATACACGATAAAACACAGTAATGAATAGCAAAACAATCACTCATACCACGACACAAAAATACATCTATAACAGTTACAGTTAATAACAGAATACTACCTGATACACTGAAAACATAACACTTGAATTTCTCGAGAACGGACTTAATAGAATTACTGGAGGTACTGCTAAAACAGTACAGAACATACCGGTCTCATAAAGAGACACGTCATACCGTATCCACCTAGGTGAATACTTCGGACTGGATCTGTGTACCCAAACCCATCGGACCAGGGACAAACTAATGAACCTGTCTAGATACTTCCCCCGCAACGGTACTCACCGGGAAGCAGAAACTGAAGGCCTCGGACTGGACTGGACTGCTACGACGTCTGGTTACTGCTACGCATGCGCTTCGAGCTTCGGTTACAGGTGGGCCTCCGGATACCTCGGACCTTGCTCTCTCGGCTTGGGCTCTGGTCGGGACGAACCGCATTCCTCACCGCCTCGTCTGGATGCCGGACCGCAGTCTCCGTCTCCTCCGTGGGCCTGAGGGAGACTTGATGAAGCAGAAATATCTGCACGTGCACGGTAGAGTTCCGTCACGGCTGTAGAAGGGTCAGGGGGCCTGCGTTACATCTCCGGCGCGTGGGGAAGGGGCTCGTCCCTGTTCGGGCGCCATTATGTGGTAAATAAATAATTAATTACCGGTACTATTTTTCTATGCATTAAATAAAACAGATAGCTCAATAAATAAGAGGCAGGATCCGGGGTATCTGAGTTGAACAGGCTTTAATCAGGCACAAGGGAAGGGACAGGATCGGAATAGCCTGGCATGAAATGGAATGGCAGCTGCAACGTCTCATTAACAGTACATGGTATATATAGTAAAACATTACAATTGCATTGAATACAGTAGGCGTAACAAGTGACAAACGTAAGATAAGAACATATGGGCGTGAAAAGAAGGCGTGCACAGGGCGTGCACGAAGACATGTGATGAGAACGTCACAGAAGTGTCATGAAATGGGTGGATACATGGAGGGGGCTACCTGGGCAGCTGGAACCTTTAACCTAGTGGTGCGCGCAAACGGACCATGACGTGTAACTGGGTAGAACTGGGGGCTCTGACTCCTAGCACTAGAAGAGGAGACTAAAGTCTGGGATGTCAGGACGACATGTACCTATAGCATATCTGGTATCTTGTGTTTGGAGTACATGTTGATAGAATCTAAAAGTCATCAGAGCAAAAGCTACTTGACACTAAGACTGGTGCATGCATATATTCTTCATGTATTGCGTGTACTATGAATCTTCTAAGGATATTAATACAGTAATTCACTTGCATGGAGACAGAAAGACTAGACTATAGCTGAAGATGTTTATGCAGTTCGTTAGCTTAGGAATGTGAAGACGGAGAGCTGAACTGATAACTGTGGGCATAACATATTCTTGGCAGGCAGGCAGAGCCAGGCCGGGCACCGCGCTGCGCGGCAGGAAGTAAGCGAAGGGTCAGGGATGCGGGAGGGGCTGCATCGCTCCTCGGAGTGGTTCAGGAGACTGGAGCTTGATTCTGGTGTCCGGGCCCTCATGAGGCCTAGAAACGGGGACAATTCGATGAATTAACGTGTACAATGTAAAAGGGTGTCAACATAGGCCTAGAAGCCTAATTCACGTTGCTTTCACGGGGACTGGATAACTGACATACTAACGTTGGACACAACTATAATGGCGTCTTTAATCGGTCATAGGGGAATATATGCATATTAGTCATGCACATATAACATAGGATGGGGAACACGTAGGCACACATGGTAAGGCAAAATTCAATTTTCCTCACCGGTCCCCGGTAGCTTGTCTCCTTTCTGGTGAAGAATTGGCTTGGTAGTTTGGTCTGCCCTGTTCCCATGATGCACTGTGCCAGGGACAGACTAATTTGCATATAGCCAGGTTCTGAGCTGGGATGGGGCAGTGAGATAAATAACGGTGATGGATCAAGCCCTGATCTTTGGACTGGGTAAGAGTGGTCTTTTTAATTCAGACACTCTGTTCATCACCACCCCCTTTTCAGAATCGTTTTTGGCCACTATAGGTGTGGCAGGGTATACTCAGACATGAGTCCCTTTCTCACTGCTCCATCAGGATTCAAGCAAGCCGGGCCGAAGAGGCTGAAATACCAGAAACCGGTCCCCGGTAGCTTGTCTCCTTTCTGGTGAAGAATTGGCTTGGTAGTTTGGTCTGCCCTGTTCCCATGATGCACTGGGCCAGGGACAGACTAATTTGCATATAGCCAGGTTCTGAGCTGGGATGGGGCAGTGAGATAAATAACGGTGATGGATCAAGCCCTGATCTTTGGACTGGGTAAGAGTGGTCTGCTTAATTCAGACACTCTGTTCATCACCACCCCCTTTTCAGAATCGTTTTTGGCCACTATAGGTGTGGCAGGGTATACTCAGACATGAGTCCCTTTCTCACTGCTCCATCAGGATTCAAGCAAGCCGGGCCGAAGAGGCTGAAATGCCAGAAACCGGTCCCCGGTAGCTTGTCTCCTTTCTGGTGAAGAATTGGCTTGGTAGTTTGGTCTGCCCTGTTCCCATGATGCACTGGGCCAGGGACAGACTAATTTGCATATAGCCAGGTTCTGAGCTGGGATGGGGCAGTGAGATAAATAACGGTGATGGATCAAGCCCTGATCTTTGGACTGGGTAAGAGTGGTCTGCTTAATTCAGACACTCTGTTCATCACCACCCCCTTTTCAGAATCGTTTTTGGCCACTATAGGTGTGGCAGGGTATACTCAGACATGAGTCCCTTTCTCACTGCTCCATCAGGATTCAAGCAAGCCGGGCCGAAGAGGCTGAAATGCCAGAAACCGGTCCCCGGTAGCTTGTCTCCTTTCTGGTGAAGAATTGGCTTGGTAGTTTGGTCTGCCCTGTTCCCATGATGCACTGGGCCAGGGACAGACTAATTTGCATATAGCTAGGTTCTGAGCTGGGATGGGGCAGTGAGATAAATAACGGTGATGGATCAAGCCCTGATCTTTGGACTGGGTAAGAGTGGTCTGCTTAATTCAGACACTCTGTTCATCACCACCCCCTTTTCAGAATCGTTTTTGGCCACTATAGGTGTGGCAGGGTATACTCAGACATGAGTCCCTTTCTCACTGCTCCATCAGGATTCAAGCAAGCCGGGCCGAAGAGGCTGAAATGCCAGAAACCGGTCCCCGGTAGCTTGTCTCCTTTCTGGTGAAGAATTGGCTTGGTAGTTTGGTCTGCCCTGTTCCCATGATGCACTGGGCCAGGGACAGACTAATTTGCATATAGCCAGGTTCTGAGCTGGGATGGGGCAGTGAGATAAATAACGGTGATGGATCAAGCCCTGATCTTTGGACTGGGTAAGAGTGGTCTGCTTAATTCAGACACTCTGTTCATCACCACCCCCTTTTCAGAATCTTTTACACCACCCAGCCATTTTGTTTATGCAGTGGTCGGGGGCCTTGGCTATGTTAAAAGAGGTGGGCTTGCCAACATTTGGGGATATCTATCCAGAGGGGATGTTCATAACACTAAATGAATTGCAACGTAATAGCCAGGCGAATCCCCTATTCACCTTTATGTCCCACAAACTCTGGGCAGCAATGCAAGGTCTATATCCACAATTCCTGAGTGCACCCGACACACTAGGAGCACTCCAGATATTGCTCAAAAGGACCACACATAGGAAATTAGTTACTAAATTATACACTGCATCCCAAAAGGTTAAACGCCCAGCTCCAACAAATCTATTGAATGCATGGAACTCTATACTAAATACCCCACTTAGTCAGGAAAACTGGGATTTCTGTTGTGAGCTGACAGGTAGGCTTACAGCCAATTGTAACCTCAGAATTATACATTTTAAATACTTGCAGCAATTCTATCATACATACTCCTGTCAAGTTATGTTAGTCTGTGCTGATCATGGATGCAGAATGTGGGAGATGCAGGGCCCCAGAAGCTGACTTTATACATTTAGCATGGCATTATGAGACAATACGATGATTCTGGAGACAGGTAACAAGCATGCTCTCAGACATGGAGCCGGTGGCAGACACTCCCCAGATGTGCGTCTTGGGACTTGTAAAACACCTCCAACCAGTCAACAGTAAACTGTTAGCGATAGCTTTATTACTGGCAAAAAGAAGAGTGGCGATCGATTGGGGAAAGAGGGTGTAGGAAAGTAGGCTCTGCTTTCATGGTCACCCCCACTTGTTGCTTATGATATTCTGTTTTATAACTAGTCTGACTTGGATCCAGCTAATCAGGACTCCAGTCACTGTGCTTTCTCCCTAAACTTGACAGTGGTAAGTACTTTGGTACCTTACCAATTGGCTACTGGTGTACCCATGTACGTCCCTAGTATATGGTACTAAGGTACACAGGGCATAGGTACACTAGGGGTCCCCATGGGCAGAAGCATGTATTATGCCACCCATGAGACACCATTCAAACTGGCTACAGGCATGCAATTGCAGCCTGTGTAAGTTGGTGCTAGCACGACTTACGAAAGATAGAAGTTTCCTTATATCTGGGAACACTGCACTTAATACCTATGTCACCCCTAAGGCAGGCCTTTCAATCCTGTAGGTAGCGTGCTAGGTTTTAAGTGTGAGGTGCCCTGCATAAGCAAGGCACCCCCTACAAACCCCAGAGTCGATTCTCCAGGCTTTTTAAGTGCGGTCAGCCATTTTGATCCATATAGTGGCCATGCGCCATTACACAATTGCTAACTATATATTGGCTGTACTGAACCTGGGCATGTTTGGTATCAAACATGTTGGAATCATCCCCCAACACCGTTACCGGTGTTGGCGGTATGATTTTATGCACTAGGGCTCCACCGGGAAGCCCCCAGTACTACCAGTAACAGCCTTCCAGGGTCTCCCAGCAAGCTACTGCTGCTGCCGACCCAGACATGATTCTTCCCTCCTGTTGCTTAACTGAGCTTGAGCAGGGGAAGGTAGAACAATAGGTTTCCTATCACAGGAGGCGTGACCACCTCCCAGACACAACTTAGTGTATTGGGATGGGGTGGGGACACTTGCCAGCGCCACCAGAGTGCTTTGAAGGGCACATTTGGTGCCCTCCTTGCATACTCCAGTTTGAGCCAGTTCAGGGAGCCCTTGGCTCCCGCTCAGGTGCAAAACTGGACAAAGGACATGGGAGTATCTTCCCCTCTGTCCAGACCCTCCTCTGGGAGAGACCCTTGAATCATTCCAAACCTTTCTCTAGGGTACTTAAGGGCTTTTCTGGGGGTGGTTCTTCAGATTCTTCGTGGGACAAAATTCAAACCTGAAATCACTTCAACTTCGACCATCTGGGCACCAGGACTTCGCCTGAAACCGAGACTGCACCAAGGAAGACTCCTGCTGCTTCTGGTCTCGCTGTTCTGCAAGTCTAATTTGCATCTGTGCCTGTGCTTCTTCCAGGGTCCTCTCAAGGCCTGTGGGCATCAAAGTCACTCCCTTGCGTCCGCAGGCATCGTAACGAAGCTGACCGGTCTGCTGCTCCTGATGTCTCACGGATTCCAAAAGGCTCCTCAGCAACACAGGTGGTGGTTCTACAACTCCTGTGAGGCTTGCCATGTCCTCTCAGCAAGTTTGAGGCCAGTATGTTATGTTACATAAATTTCTAAAGCGCAGCAGTTACCCGGGGGTGTCCTGGTGCTGGCTCCTACGCTCTGAGCTCAGATTCTTATTGAGATGATATGCGTTAAAAAGCCAGGTATTTAGTCCCTTTCTGAATACCAGAAGGTCAGTGGTGTTCCTAGGATGGCCGGGGAGATAGTTCCAGGATTTTGTGGCATAAGTGATGACGCTTCTCCCTCCCCACGTAGCTTTCTGGATGTGGGGTACTGTCACCAGCTTTAGCTCCTAGTGAGCGCAGGGTTCTTTTAGGGATGTACCATTGAAACCGCTGTTTCAGGTAATCTGGTCCTAGTCCATGTAAAGCCTTGAAAACGGTGCATAGAGATTTGAAGCGGACCCGTTTTTTGGACTAGTAGCCAATGAAGTCTTTTGATTTCCTTGGAAACTGAGACAAATTTTGGTGTGCCCGTAAGAAGTCTTGCTGCTGCATTTTGCAGAATTTGCAGTTTATTTAAATATTGTTCTTGAATATTTAAAAGAGGCCGTTACAGTAATCCAACCTTGATAAGACTGTCTTCCGGCAGGCACAGCTTTATTTTTTTTATCATTCTGAGAGAATGGAGTGGCTGAGGCAACAGCATTTATCTGATCATCGAAGTTCAGTTTGTCATCCACTATGACTCCTAGATTTTTTGCTTTCCTAGTAAGTTTAGGAAGAGTGCCTAATTCTTCTGGCCACCAGTCGGGGTCCAAAAGTTGGCATTGTTTCCAAACATGATAAGCTCAGTTTTGCCTGAGTTAAGCTTTACGCAATTCTGTGTCATCCAGATCTTAATTGCTTCCATGCAGACGTGGAACCTCTTACTCTTTTCCTGATTCATGTTCTGACAGCAGAGACACAACAATGTGCGTATCATCTGCATAGGAGGTAAGACTGATGCTGAAGGATGTAACAGGGGGGCCAATGATGATACATAAACATTAAAAAGAGTAGAGCTAAGGGATGACCCCTGTGGCACTCCACATGGTAGGGAAAAAGGTTTGGAGTAAAATTTGTCCAAAGAGGCAATTTGTGTTCTATCGGTTAGAAAGGCTTTTAGTAACTTCCATGCTTTGCCCTGGACCCCTACATGCCGACAAACGATCCATCAAGAGGTCATGATGGCCCGTGTCGAAGGCCGGAGAGAGATCCATCATAATTAATTGCCTTGTTGATCCAGGGCTTCCCTAATTATTTCGGTCGATTTTATAAGGGCTGACTCTGTGCGATGTCCTTCTCTGAGCCCATACTGAGTAGGATCTAGGGTCTGATTTTCATGAAGATAGGCACCAATCTGGGAGTTCATTGCTTTCTCTACCAAATTTGCCGGCAGTGGAAGGCAAAAAATTGGCCGAAAATGTTGGGATCCTTGGGATCTATATTGTGTTCTGTCAGCAGTGGAAGTATTGAGGATATGTTCCAGGTTTTGGGGAAGTGCTCTGATACAAACAGCATTGAACAAGGAGGTAAGTGATGTGGCAATAGGTTCCGAGGCGAAGTTAACCACTGATACGGGCAGGGGTCATAGAGAGAGCCTAATCTAATTGATGTAAGAAGCATTTTTGTATCATTTGTTGAAAGTCGGGCGAATTTATCCAAAGTGGGAGGGAGGTCAGTTGCTTACTTGGTTCCCTCGATTAAGGCTTCCGTTGCTCCCAGCGGGGAGAGGTTAAAGGCTGAGAAGATGTTTTAAACGTGGCAATGTCCTCACATAATTCTTGACTTGACTGAATCTTAGGTGGACCGGGGGAATCCAGGCTGTATACTGTTCTGTTTTTGCTTCCTAAGTTCCTCGGTGTACCAAGGAGAAGTTGGTTGTGGGATCATTTGGGGTATAGGGTTTTCAAGGGAGCTAGTTTTTTGCAGGCTGTCTCCACCCAGATAGTATACCAGGAGGTAGCATCCTCCACTTCTGTGGGCAGTGGTACTGAGCAAATCTTCTAGTTTAGTGCCCTTTGATTCTGTTCCAAGCCCTCAATCTGGTTTTTAGGGCCCCCCTGTTTGTGGTGATGGGCAGGAAGGGTCAGCTCGAATTGGATAGCTGCGTGGTCTGTCCAGGCGAGGGGCAGCAATCCAGTGAAGGTTAGTTTTGGATGATTAGAAAAAATTCCATCCAGAGTATGTCCTGCAACATAGGTGGGACCAGTCACGTGTTATTCTAGGTCGGGACTACTCGTCATAGTTAGCTGGGCTGTCGTATCTGGATCCGTGAGGGTTTCCAGATGGTAGTAAAAGTCCCTCAGGATGGTGAATAAATCTGTACAGAGCCCTTCTTCAAGCAGATTTCCGATTGAAGTTAGGAAGGATTCCTGGGCCAGGTGCACTGTACAATAGGATGCCCTTAAAAGAGTGATGAGGAGATAGACCGAAGCTAAAGCAAAGTGCTTCACAGGCTGAATTTGAGGCTTTATGAAAGGCTACCTTAAGGGAGTTGTAATATATGATTGCTACACCCCTCTCCTAGTCGGCCTATTTAGTGTGTGGCAGAGGAATCCAGGTGGTGTGGCGTTGACTAGGTCAGGACTTGAGGCATCTTCTTTCCAGGTTTCCATGACAAACGCCAGTTTTATATCGTATTCTTCCAGGAGCATTGCACACTCTAAACTGTGCTTTACCAAAGATCTGGTGTTAAGTAGTAGACATTTTAACGAATTTCCCTTGTACCTCTGAGTTTTTGTCACTTTAAATGGATGGCTTAGTCAGTCTGATTCCATGGAATAGAACTAGGGGCAGAGTGCTGTGGTAATTGGGACAGGTATCTGGGAGAGATGTGGGCTTTGTATAGAAATTGGAACCACTGGAACAACCCATGTGCACCATGTCAACTTGCCGTTGCCAAAGCTTGTTGGCCCTGTACTCCAGAGATCTTTGGGCTACAAAATACTCCAGCCTCCAGCATCTCTTTATGCCAGAGTGGAAGAACCCCGAAACCTACCCTTACACACATGCACCAGACATGGGGGAAGGATAGGCCCCTGAGGGATGCACAAACAAACAAGATCATGCAGTATACGGTGCCAGGCCCACAGCCGTCGGAGCGCATTAGACTGAACCCTGAGCAGGGACCGCCGCAGGGGTCGGAGGCCCAAGACAAGGCGGGTATCCTGGAAGCCATTCGCAACTCACAAGCGGCGTTGGAGTTGAAGATGGATGGTATGGCCATGGACATTAATCACTTGCGCCTGGAACTACGGAAGGTGGCAGATCGAGTCACTACCACGGTGGGGGACCTGACCTCCTTGCGGAAGGAGGTCCAACACCTACAAGTGACGCTGTCCGCACTCAAGAAGCACACCTCCCGCCGGGAAGACCGGGCAGAGGACGCGGAGGGGCGATTGCGGAGAAACAACCATTGCTTTTTGGACTTTCCAGAGAAGGCAGAGGGTCCGGCGGCGGACCTATTTCTGGAAGAATGGATCGGTTCTGCCCTCCCGGGTCTTCCGCTGTCCAAGATGTTTGCGGTGGAACGGTCCCCCCCTGAAACCGGGGTCGCCGCCTAGGACTCTGATAGCTCGCTTGTTCATTTTCCGAGACCGGGACGTGAACCTGCAGTACATACGCAAGAATGGTCCCCGCAGGTTCGAAAACCAAGAGATCCATATCTATCCGGACTACACCAAAAAGGTGCAAGACTTGCGGCACGACTTCCTCGGGGTCAAACGGAGGCTGCGGGACCTTAATATTAAGTACAGCCTAATGTTTCTAGCCCGTTTTAGAGTACAGTATACAGACAGGGTAATTTTCTTCAATGCCCCGCAAGAAGCCACGGACTGGATGGAATCGATGGGCATGGAAGGGCCGGATCAACAACACAGATGGCAGGAGCAGAGGAGATGAAGTGGCCGACAACGTAATCAGCATCGCCGTACTGGAGGACAACGGTCTAGGTCGCAGGGGGAGCCAGACGGAGGGCGCATCCTCGTGGGACCGGATGGCACCCTGAGAAAGGAGACGAGGGGTGTACCGACACAAAACCAGTTTTCCCCACTGTGCCTAGTCCAAGAAACTCAATCGGAACCGGAGGGCACTGCTGACCTATTGGCTGAAGGCTCGTGAGATGCAAAAGCTGCAAGTATGGGGACTGCTGGTGAGGGGGAGGAGGGTGGTTGGTGGGGTGATATTGGTTGCTGTGAGGGCAGACTTGACCGCTACGGCACTCTGACTCTACCAGGGATGGCCGGAAGGGGGCTCTCCTTTCAGGGGCTATTACAGGACTGTGCAGGGGGGTGGGAACGTAGCTGTTGGGGGTGGGATGCAGTTCCGCCACGCTGCAGTTTAGGTATCCTGACTGTGGTGTGCTGCGGTGGCCCGGCTAGACCGTTGGTTGGGCGGGGCTAAGCAGCGCCGAGCAGTTGGGTTGGACAACAAGGACTGAGCTTTTTTCTTCTGTAGCTTGTTAGTGTTGCTTGCATTGTTGTGGGGGGGGGGGTTTAGGGGAGGGTGGCAGCTGTGGGGCGGAGTCCTGAGTTCTCAGGCCAAGGTTGGGCTGTGCGAATGAGGTTCTACTGCCTGAGGGGGGGCACTTGTGTTTAGTAAACATTTATGCTCCAAACACAAACGACTGGGAATTCCTGACTAGAGTCCTGGGGGCACTAGACCTGGGGTCGGACGTGGAACTCATTGCAGCTGGGGACATTAATTGCTCTTTAGATGGGGAATGGGATAGACATCCCCCCGAGGTGGATGCCAAGCCCAAGACGCGGGAAGCCCTGCGCCAGATGATTAGTAATTATCACTTGCTGGATATTTGGCGGCACTGCAACCCTGATAGTCGGGTTTACTCCTGTTATACGCAGGCAGCCAACGTGTACAACAGACTGGACTACTGCTTCATACAGGAAACAGCAGCCGGGCGGGTTCTGGAGAAGCAGTACCTGGCCAGATACCTATCTGATCTGATCACTCCCCCCTGCTGGTGGCCTACTCTTTGGGCCGCCCGCGCTCCAAAATTCAGTTGTGGAGACTTCACACTGAGGCCTTGACGGACCTGGTTTATAAGGAGAGGATCTCAGCTGGGTTGGAAGGTTATTTTGAGCAGAACTGGAATACTGAGAGCTCCAGGGCGTTTGAGTGGGATGCAATGAAAGTGGTGCCGCGGGGGATCTGTATGTCCACAGAGGTGGGGGTGCGGGGGTACTGGAACGGGACCTAAAACAGCAAGAGGAAAATTTGAAGACCCTAGAGACAGCCCTTCCCACAGATCCGGAGGCCGGCACAGCGACAAAAGATAGGGGAGATATGGGAGTCATTGGGCAGGTAAAATAGGACTATAAGCAGGAGTCGATGGTACATTGAAGGAGACAAAGCCGGGTACCTACTGGGGCTTTTGATTAGCGCTGAGACACAACCTCTCCCGATATTAGCCCTACAAACTGATGGGGGTCAACTGGTTTACACTCAGCATGAAATTAATTCAGTGTTCACCGTGCACCTCGAGAAAATATATTCTGAGCCCTAGTCGAACGTTGCCCCGCAGGCTTTAGAGGCCTACCTTTCTGAGATGGAGCTACCCTGCCTTGACCCGGATAGTCGGGAACCCCTGGGGGAGCCTTTAAGGAGGAGGAGGTGAGAGCGGCGATTGCTCATCTGAGAACAGCTAGATCCCCTGGAATGGATGGCATGGCAGCGGAGTTGTACAAAGAGTTTGGGGAGTTCTCGTCCCTAGGCTCCTGTAAATGTAAATGTATGTGTCTTGTAAAGCGCACTGCTGCCCTGAGGCGTCGTGGCGCTGTAGACCACTGGGGAACCCGTCCTGGCTATCCCTGTGAGATGCTCCCTACTGGGTATCTCCAAGGTGAAACCAGGCATCCCCGGCGAATGTGGGGGGCCGTTGTAGAGATGATGCAAGCTAATGCCCAGAGTTGCCGAGTGTGATCCCTGGTTAGAGTAGGCACTGAGGCGAGAATTATCGAGTCCGCTGACCCTGGTCCACGACCCTGCCGCGTCGGGAATTGAACCCTGGTCCCGGGCCCTCTGCTTCCGGGTCTGCCGCCTCTAACCAGTGAGCCACACTACTCCAAAACATTGGACATTGTTAACGAGGCCGGTGAGTCAGACATTTTGCCTGCCTCCATGCGTGAAGCGCTGATAGTGATGACCCCCAAGCCGGGGAAGGATCCCTTACTACCCGCCTCTTATAGACCGATCTCAATGCTTAACGTCGACCTTAAGATCATCAGTCAAGTCCTAGCCAACAGATTAATCAACTACCTTAAGCAACTGGTCCATGACGACCAGTCCGGTTTTATCCCAGGCAGAAAGGCGCTGCAGAATATCCGCAGTCTTGCCAATGTCATGCAATTGCTAGAGGGCAGGGCTGAACAGAGTACTCTGATATTCCTCGATATCGAACATGCGTTCAACTTGCTCAGGTGGGAATATCTGTGGCGGGTGCTCCTAAAAATGGGGATCGGTGAAGGGTTTGTGAATTGGGTAAGACTTCTATACACCCAGCCGGTGGCGAGGGTCCGCACGGGACGCTATGTCTCAGATACACTACTGATAGCCAAGGGGACGAGACAGGGGTGTCCGCTCACCCACTTGCTGTTCGCCCTGGCAATGGAGCCACTGGCATGCCACCTCCAGGGGCGGGGTATTCGAATTGGGGCCCAGGAACATCTAGTATCACTGTATGTGGATGACGCGGATGGAGTTTCTGCTGTTTGACTGTTGTTCCCTCCTGAGGTGGAAAGCCGGGAGGTGGGCTGCTGTGTGTATACTGCTGAATACTAGCGTGTGTGCCCCTACCTCGCCACCGATTTTAACGCGGCAAATTTTAAAATGTATTCTTACTTCCCACATCACTCACCATCATTCTGCTGACCCTTTGGCAGTTTTAATCCCCTTTCCCCGCATTTTGGGCGGTCCCAGCCGATCTAGGTGCTTAGTACCGGGACCCGGGCGGTGAAATCCGGCAGCGGCCACCTTGGGTGGGAGGAGGCAGCGCCTTCAGCGCTCTAGTCCTCCCTACTTAAGGAGACGGGCATGCCTCCGCGCAGCGGACGCGCCGCATCAGCGCCGGAGTCACGCCAGAGTCCATCCCGTCCGCGCCCGTCAGCGCAAAGGAAGCGCCAGGGGCTAGGGAGGCCGATGCCACTAACATCCCTGACTCCGTAAGTCTTACAAACTTCCTGTGTGCACTTCTAGCGCTTAAGCCATCCTGGCAGCCCTGTCATCACAGGTTCTCACCCGAGAGACTGCGGGATGCATTCAAGTGCTGTTGCACTAGGGGTGTTAAAAATGGCACCCTGCCCGTACTGTTAGGAAATTCAATCGCGAAGAAGGAAAAAAATTCCCCCTCTCCAACCAGGGAAACGGGTTTCTTAATCAATGCCTGATCCCTAGTCAAATACAACATCCCTTTTAGAGATCTCATTTCGGAGAGGAAGCCTCGTGGGCCTTTATTACTAAAACCTGGGCCTCAGAATTCTCCGGACCCGAACTTGTCAATGCTATTCCCGAGGGCTATGCCCTCGCGTGAATGGACAGAGAAGGGCGCGGGGGGGGGGGAGATTGGCATTCTACACAAAAGCTCTATAAATTGCCGAATTGAGTGCCTCCCTTCCCCTCAGGATTCCTTCCAGGCTTTGCACTTTACGTTAAATTCCTCCCCTACGGTGTCCTTCGCGGGCATCCTAATCTACAGACCGCCTGGTCCCAGGTCTGCTTTCAGCCCTGACCTCCTGGAAATTTTGGAACCATTTATTGATAAACCTAACTTTACTATCCTTGGTGACTTTAATTTCCATCTGGAAAATTCTAACTCTGCTGATACTATATTTCTGGTAGACTCGCTGGCATCTTGTGGTCTCTCGCAAAGAGTTGGAAGTCCCACCCACTCCGCTGGCCACACTTTGGATGGGGTATTTACCAACGCCCTTAGGTTGGAAATAGGCCCCCCCCCTCTATCCTGATCGGACCATATGGCTGTCCCACTTGAGTTCACTTCGTGTCCTTCTGCCGTGCGCACAAAGGACACTAACAATTGGGTTTTGAAAAGGAACTATAGGGGCCTGAATAACA
This sequence comes from Lissotriton helveticus, assembly GCF_964261635.1. Lineage (NCBI taxonomy): Eukaryota > Metazoa > Chordata > Amphibia > Caudata > Salamandridae > Lissotriton > Lissotriton helveticus. The sequence continues at coordinate 1,466,457,824 of NC_136057.1, read as the reverse complement.
AGTCCCTCTGCCCTATTATCACCAATTTTAAGTTCCCTTCAATAATGGACACCGATGCGGCTGCCCTCGATCTTGCCAACACTATTTCGAATGCCATAAACATCTTAGGCCCGGCTAAACCACACTATTCTGCCAGGAAACGCCCTTCGGCTCCCTGGTTTTCAGATTCCCTTAGACTGCTTAGGCAGGAATGCAGGAAGCAAGAAAGACTCTGGAGGTCCTATCTTGATCCCAATGAAAGGTCCAAGCATAAAAGTATGCTTAAAGGATACAAAGCTGCAGTTTTGTCAGAAAAAAAGGCATATTTCACCAAACTGACGGCCTCTCTTAGCTCGCCCAGAGAGCTATTTAAAATCGTAGACTCTCTATCTCTTGCTCAACTTCCCGATCCCATTGTGGCAACCCAAGAACTGTGTGATCAGATCTCCACCTTTTTTCACACCAAAATCATGGATATCTACACAGCCTTGGAAGCCCTTAACCCTAATCTAGAGGCTGCCCTTCCCCCTGTCACACACCCCCTGCAGGACCTTACCACTCGGCCTCACGGCAACCTGTCCAATTTTTCTCTTCTCACCCTGGAACTTCTCAATCAGCTCCTTGATAAGCTCAAATCTGGATCCCCCTTGGACCATGTCCCTTAAAGACTCTGAAGGAGTGCAGAGATGTTGTGCTACCCCCCTTTCTGGAGATAATGAACCAGGCAATCTCCAAGGGTGTCTTCCCCACGCCTTGGAAGATGGCCACTGTCAAGCCCCTTTTGAAGAAGGCGACCCTAGACCCTGCTATTCTAAAAAACTTTTGCCCCATATCCCTGCTTCCTGCCCCCGCCAAGATGCTCGAGGCCCATCTCAACTACCATCGGAGCGCCTTCCTGGACAATTCTAGCCTGCTAGATTCTTCTCAGCATGGCTTTCGGAAGGCACATAGTACGGAGTCAGCCCTCACAGTGGTGGTCAATAACATCCGTGCTAAGGTGGACAGTGGTCAGACTACCCTTCTGATCCTGCTCGACCTTACAGCCGCATTCGACACCCTGTCCCCTACCATCCTGGCCACGCGCCTCAGTGAGATGGGAGTGGATGGGCCCGCTCTGAGCCTCTTGACGTCGTTTCTCAATCAGCGTGAGCAAAGGGTTAAACTGGGCGACTTCCTCTCCCCCGCTAAGCCTGTGCAGTGTGGGGTCCCTCAGGGCTCATCTTTGAGCCCCACACTTTTTAACATCTATGTGGCCCCACTTGCCAGGCTAGTAAGATCGTTCGGATTGGAAGTACTGCCGTTTGCTGACAACACCCAGATTGTGGTTTCCCTCTCCCAACCTGTGGAGACTGTGGCTTTACATTTTAGGAACTGCATGGAAGCAGTGGCAGGCTGGATGACCAATAACTTCCTTAAATTAAATGGGGAAAAGACCGAGGTCCTCATCTTCGGAGGTAAACAGGAGGTCTGGTCGGCTGACTGGTGGCCGTTTGCCCTTGGAACCTGTCCCACACCCTCTCTTGCCGCTCGCAATTTGGGTGTAATTCTTGACACCACACTTTCCGTTGACAGGCAAGTCAACAGGACTGTTTCCACCTGTTGTGGTGTCTTAAGGATTTTGAGAAAAATTTCACACTACCTCTCCTTGGAAGCTCGGAAACAACTCTCGGTAGCTCTCATCTCCTCACGGTTAGATTACTGTAACGCCCTCTATTTAGGCATAAATAAGAGGATGGTCCAACGCTTACAAGTTGAGCAGAATGCGGCAGCTAGGTTCATTGTTGATGCCCCCAGGCGGTCATCAGGCTCCTCCATCAGAAAAAACCTTCATTGGCTTCCTATGCAGGCCAGGATAAACTTTAAGGTTCTGTGTCTTACCCACCGTGCTCTCCATGGATCTGGTGCAGAAGACATTAGGTCTCTTGTGTCCTCCTATACCCCGGGCAGGGCTCTGCGCTCTGCCAACAAGAACCTTCTGTCGGTTCCCCGAACTGTTAAGGCCAGATGGGGAGGGAAGACCTTTTTTTTCCTTGGCCCGAAACTCTGGAACATGCTTCCAGTTGAACTCAAGGGCCATGCGTCCCTCGTTCTTTTCCGCAAAGCCCTAAAGACCTGGCTCTACACAGAAGCCTACCTATAGTCGACATCTGGTTTTACCTCTCATTCAGCTGTACCATCTGATGCGCCTTGATGCCTTGGGGCTAAGTAGCGCAATACAAATCTCACTTCACTTCACGCGCTGGTGTATTTAAGGGAGCCAACCCACTCACGCTTCGGATATTGCTGGCAACCTTGGGTCAGTTTGCCAAGGCCTCAGGACTTCATGTCAATAGCACCAAATCGCAACTATATCCGGTCAGGTCGGATGCTGAGAGAGATGGGGTTCCACTCCCAGAGTTTGGGCTTCTGTGGGTGTTCGATATATTACGTGGGTGTTAGATGTATTACGCTACCTCAGGATCTGAATAAGTAGGGATAGGGAAGTATTCTATCAACACAATATGGGGGGGATACTGAGGGGACTCTGTGGCAGTATTGACTTCTGGAACATGCCCCGGCTCTCGTTGATGGGGAAGATCGCCTTGATTAAAATGGTGGTGCTGTTGTTTCACAATGCAGGGCTCATTCTTTGAAATCCCGCACCAGGTCTTTCGGGGCCTTGATGCCATGAGGGTTCAACTACTGTGGAACGGTAAACGTGTCGGGTGAGCCTAGAAGTAATGAAACGTACCTGGGGTAGAGGCGGTCTAGAAATACCTGACCTTGAACTTTATTATTTTGCGTCCCAATTACAGCACGCGTGGCCTGGCTTGATGCGGACCCCTCGTGGGAACGGTCGCTCCTGGCAGACACATATGGGGATCAACAGTTGGGTGCGCTTCTCTGGCACACAAAGGGGCGGTGAGTCCAGTGCCCTCCACTGGGCCGACTACTGGCTGCCATCTGGGTTAGGGTGGTTAGACGGCTTATATAGGTACGACTGTTTGCCCCGGAAGCTGATTTCTGGCTGATGCCGCCTTTCGCACTCATTGACCGGGTCATGTCTACCGACAAATGGAAGGCGGGAGGCTGTCTTACGTTGGCGGACCTGTATCCCGAACAAGGGTTCATAACATACCAATAAGCAGTAGACTCTTTGAAGGTGAGACAGGGGCAATTTTTGCAATATGCCAAAATAGCGGCAAAAGCGCGACATCTATGGCCTACATTTCCGGATGCCCCTGACAACACACACACTCTAGTCACAATGATAGCTATGGCGGGAGGAAGAAAACTGGTCACTCATCTATACGGGGCATTGCGGAAGGACAGAAGCCGCGCACCTCTCAAAATAGAAGATAGATGGCGGGAAGTGAGCCCTCAAGAGATTACACAACGAGACTGGGAAAAGATTCACTGGGGGGGTACGTAAAGTGGCGGTTTCCAACAGATTTAAACAGATACAATACAACATTGTACACATGACTTACCTATCACCCAAACGCCTCCATGTCATAGATAGCTCGAGGGATCATAGGTGCCCCAGATGCCACTGTGCACAGTCAGATTTCCCACATATGGTTTGGTCGTGCCCAAAGATACAGATATACTGGACAGCGGTCCTAGAGGACCTACATAGCATAACGGGATGGAGAGTGGCCCTAGAGATACGTACATGTCTCCTTGGACTGATTCCCGGGACCCGAAACGTAAAGTCAGCAGGAAGTTCCTGATGTTAGGACTTGTTACAGTTAGACGACGAATAGCAATTCACTGGATGACACAGAATGGGCCGGTGGTAACGAATTGGAAAGCGGATCTGAAGGAATGGGCAATAGTGGAAGAGGGACACATGCGTAGCACTAGGAGGGATGCCAAATTTCTGGAAGTATTGCAGGCATGGGGGCTAATGGTCCAGGAGATAGGGAGGAGCTCTTCGGATTCTACACAGATAGTGTCATCTGAAGTTAGTCACACGGGGACCGCATCCCCTAGGCGGGGTGAGGAACGGGGGGATACCTATGATTGAAATGTTGTCAGTGAATTCTTTGGAGGGGTGAGCCCGGTAGGGGGGGGCGCTGGAGGGTTGGATGGGCTCAGTTAAACAGTTCATATAGTTGAAGCTGCCAAAGTTTGTACTAATTGTTGGTTCGGTATAAGCTTCAAAGGCAATTCAAATTAGACTACTTGCGGATGTACAGGGATTGTAAGGTTTGCTGACTGGAGTTGTTTGTACAAGTATCACTGTACTGTCATGTAAAGTGAACCTTAAAAACCACAATAAAGAAATGGAAAAAAAACTATGGTAAAAAGAATGTTAAAATTCTGAGAAGCATTGTCAACGTATGAAACCCCTAAATATATTGCCCAGAGACAAATTCAAGATTTGGGTCATCTGCGGTTATATAAGAAATCCATTCTTGGTGTTACTCCCCTTGGTAACCATCATCTTAAATCCACTGACGTTTTAAATTCCTGAGCATCATTGTCATTCAGGCAGTCAATGTGTTCTCAGTGCTTCTGCTCCTGTGGTTTTGGAGCTGGGAGATTGTGATGACAATTTGGGAAGGCCTTTGTCTTAACAAATGAACATGCTGTCCAGAAAGCACTGGTTAGGTTCTAGTGGTACTGATGGACTTGTTTGCTAAGAAGCAGACTGTGGTTTATGGTACTTGAAGTACTGACTGACCCAGACAGGTTTAAAGTTGAAGACGAGGAGTAGGTAGGTATTCCTTGTGGAGCCTGATGCACTAGTTGGTGCAGTCCTGGTAAAAGATATTAGTGTGGAGGCAGATGGCTTTTGGAGAGATTGTACATCGTTTGTCTCATGGTCTAGAAAATAATGGGTGGTTGCAGAAATGCAGGTTATTTTTAGAAAGGATTGTAGCTTCTGAAAAAGAAGCAAATGCATAGGAGTAATTTTCTTCAGAGTTACCAGACTTGATGTGTAGGTAACGAGGTCCTTCCTCTTGAGGTCTGCCTTGAGAGTTCATCTAATATTCAAATACTCCAAGACTGGAAGAAGAGTTATCAAGTGGTTGTGGTGGATCCTGCAATATAATTCTAATAGGCAAGAAATCACAGTCAGTAGTGTCATTTTTGCTCAGAATGGACTGTGTAAAAGTCAATGCAACCATTGGCACCAAAGTGGTCGTAATTGATGGTGAAGGCATGGTTATGGTGACAGAAGATGGTGTCCTCGTACAATGCATTGATGGCTTACTCTCAGACCTGGAAGCAGAGCAGCAAATGCACTTGTTAGTGAAGATCAGTGGCTTTGGTTTTTGGCTGTGTCAAGGGGAAGGCCATCAAAATCTCTGATAGAACATGGCATTGGTCAGCTATCGAGGAAAGGTGTCCCACCAATCAGAGAAAATTCAGTCACTTGCTAATGTTGTAACCATTGACCAGTTAGATACCACATGTAAAACAATATATTCAAAGTGACAGGTAGTGCTGAAGAAAAGATGGATATATATGAAGAGAAAACATCATGCCCGTCCCTATGAGGGATATCTTCAGAAGACAGACCATATTGCTCGAAAAAACACATTAGCGAAGGAAGACACATGAAATCATTGAGGCAGATTTTTATGTTTTTTTATTCCCCCTCAGCAGCTTCACTTTAGAGGTTTGGGAGTGGCAGTCTACACAGACACAGAGCACAAGGTTCACGGGCACATAACAAACATATCAGAGTCTCCCAGCATAAACATTTAAAAAAAATATTAAAAATAAAAAACACTAGTGCTCAGGAAATAAAATACCTGAAGAGGAAGACCTCTCACCCCTCCAAGACACACACATTTTCTTTCCTTTTTCATAGCAATAATCACCCCAATCACCTACCCAAGCCACCACCATGCATCAATACTGGACTTCTAATCCCTTCTTTCCCAGCAGCTAAACTTTTTCTTTAAAAAACCCTTCATTCAGTAAAGTGCAAGGCGCGCTCTCCCACCCACAACCCCCACCTTGACAAAGAAAACAAATAAAAATACATAAAATACAAGTTTCAAAAGGAAATACAGGAAGCGCTTTTTCAGAAAATAAAAAAGCCAGACACCATAATCAACCGTGTTTTGGATAAAATAGTGCACTTTTAAGCAGCTCCAGTGGCAAAAATCACGATGGCCAATTACAAGTGTCTGTACCGAGGAATAGGATAATCCAAAAGGACTCTTATGGAAAGAAAGAGTTGGGCAAGGCTATGCAAATCTGAGTTGGGGAGCACAGGCATGGTGACAGCCAAATGACCCAACACCACTGAAAATAAAATACATTCCAGTAGAGGCATGATGTTTCATATTGCAATTCATTAATCAATTTATCTAGTGATGACATCTTATTTTTTATAATTAAGGATATGTCTCTTTGATTAACAAACAGCGATGTAGAGCCTTGAAAGGTTGGGTTCCATACTGAGATATTTAGCAAATGTTCTGTGGTGACAAGGAAGCTGACCCATTAACCCTTTCTTCTCTTTCGGGGTGAGGTGGGGGGAGGGGAATCATACAAGAGCCTGGTAAAAAATAAATCAGAAATGGCAGGTGCTTTTTGTGAAATTGCTACTGGACCCATACTTGTAAATGGGTTAACCGCTCAAATTACCAAAACAGAAAGACAATGATATTAATCACAAGTGAGAGATGGGACCACTGTTGCCAATTCCACTTGCCCTTAAACGTTTGGACCCAAGCATCAATGGGTTGGTCTGGTATGGGAAACAGGTAGCCCACAAGCTACTGCCATCACGCTAACCGCCAGAGTTTGAGATGCAACATGCTGAAGGCAAAACCACAATTTCCAACATTAATACAATAACCACAAACTATGCTCAAATTAATGTATACATCTCAATTTACAGTAGCCTCCAATGTAACAAAACCCTTCACATCATGGCCTGTTCAGATGGCACCATCTTGCTCAAGTAGTCACTCGCAGGTCAACAGTGAGCCAGTGCCAGAGCTGGCCAGAAAGAAGGTACATGAGCTGGAGCATTCAGCTATCATTGTCTCCTCCTATGTGAAGTTGGAAGTTTGGACAAAAGCTCAGATGCTGAGAGTGTACAGACAAGTTTGCTTTGGAGAGCAGGTCTCTGTGAGACAAGTTCCTGCACCACTTACCCGAAGCATAGCCATTTAAAAGTATTTAACACGCTCATTAAGTACGGCATTCTTATAAATAAATATTTTCTGTGTGTACATGCACCGGTTCGGTCACAATTTCGATTTTTTGACTACTTGAGCCTTGGTGCCTTTCTGGAGAAACCACCTTTTGGCGTAATTTGTCTCTGGCAAGCAGAGTCTCTATTGCCATTAATTAACTGACTTCTGTACAGTGACTTAAAGGTGGGGTGGGAGACTGTCATTCTAAATGATTGCTTCACTTTTGCATCACACTCAGATCTGAGGTGGGATGGGACTTCAATTGTGCTTTCAATCTCAGGCCTGCCAAAACTACATAGGGAAGGCATCTGGCCATGGGATGAGAGTTCAGTCAATATATTCTTCGCTTCAGATCTCCAGATTGTCTGTGGGTGAAAGAACAGTCAGCTGACATCCTCTCTGGAATTTTGGCCACTCCACCTAGAGAGCGGACTGTAACCGAGCCATGAAAGATCTTGCTGTTCCTCTCCACCGGGCTACATGGAAGCAGCGCCTCTCAGTAGTCAACATATTCTAAGGACTTTTAATCAATTCTTCTGGAAGGTATACCCAACAAGCATGCCCTGAAATCAGTAATAAGTGATCCAGCCACAGACCACTGTATTCAGTACAAAAAGGTAGTGGGTGGCAGCAGGATAGGCATCAGAATTTAGTGACATAGGGCTGCTATGTTCCATACAATTTAATAATGATCTTTGGCAAGGGAGGTCGTCAACCTCCATGTGCTGGCCTCTCCTTCGATCTTTTCTTTCCTTCATCCTTCCCCTAATATCTAGTCTAAACCAATTCTACTTATGTGTAAGAAGGACAAGAGGAAAATATTAGTCTGCAACAAACTGCTAAGGAATGCAACTATGTACAAGGATCTGACCTAATCAAACTGTTAGAACAGAATGCTTGACAGCTGAGATAATATTACAGAAGACATTCCATATGTTTGAAAGACGTCTAAAATGATTAATGATAGCCCGAGGAAACTTCACTTAGGGATAAATGTTTATTAAAAGCGCAAGTTGGGGGGATGGGAGGCAGAGAAGGTGTTCAGGTGATGATGCTCAAGAAGGTTAAAAGGCAAGAAAAAGGGAGAAAGGGCCGGGATGTTAAAGGGAGACCCATCCCCAAAAGGGGTACCATTCCTTGAAACATGAAATACTAACTCAGCTGCCAAGCATTCTGCTCTAACAGTTGTACAAACTACAAGCTGGGTGGTGGAAAAGAAGAATCAAGCTTGTTAATCAGATCCCAAAAATAATTTCAATGCCCATACACGGTAAACCTTGGGGCACCACAGAAACCGCACATTTTTTGACCAACTCATGCTTAGGAAAAGCTGGTCCAGATGGCAATGTCAGGCACACATAAAGCCTGACCACGAAAGACAGAAGAGCTGGGGTAGAATCTACTGTACAACCAACATCGCCCAACACGTGACCTAGTCTGCTCTAACTTTACTGGCTTTGTAAAAGATGTCAGTGTTTTAGGAATTCCCCTATTTGCCTGTAGGTCCAATCATGCTTGATGATCAAATCAGACCAATATAGAAAAAGAATTTAGAAATAGCAAAATAGAGAAGCAATGGTGGGCATGCAGCAGGCTTGACACTTCACTACACAAGCGGTGTTGTAAATGCAGACAGCCCTGCAGGCAAGAAATACAAAATATCCAGAAGGTAAACGGGTCAAAAGAAAGGAGACTGGGTCTTGTATACACACACATAGACCACGGTCTTTCTTTATCTGTCCACTAATACCGCACTTCTTTACTAGATTCTATAGACATTTTACAGGCCAGTTTTCATTTAAGTTAGAACATTTTGATCATTTGGTGCTGCATCTCAAGTTTTTACAAGCCATACAGTTTAATAAATCAGCACAGGTGCAGATGCTCAGGCCATCAGGCTGCCCCAATAGTGGGATAAAACTCTGAACACATAGTGTAGTCTAGCAGTGGGACACACTCATTGTGGGAAGGAAGGAGGAAGAATACAAGGAAATGACAAAAAGAGTACTCTGTAGGCCTGCACTTGCCTTGTGTGTAGTCAAAAACCAGCTTACTAGAAGCACTGCAGTCAGACACGGTAGCCAGATTTGCCAGTAGCTTCTTACAGGGTGCTATCCAAACCAATGAATATCGTTCCGTTTTTTCCAAGAGACTTCAAGTAGAGATGTCAAGAATTTCTGCCAATGGTAGACTGTTGATGTCCTAGTTCTGTTACACTAGTGAAAGATCCCCTCTTCTCTGTATGCTTTGTAGCTGTGTCGCCACTAATATAGCCATACTCTAAATGCCATCCATGGCCACTTAGGTCTGAGAACTGGTCTTTTCTTCTTAGTACACACCACCCCGTAACCTCATCTCCATTTTTCCAGAATATCGCTACAATGAGGAATGGGTAACTGGAAGGTGCCTTAAAGCACAGTTACATAAAATGCTTGAAGTAAATAAAAAAGGAAACTGACAGACTTCTTCAATTCATAAATAAAACAAAAGCTGCTTTTCTGCTTCAGAGCTGGATGGCATCCTCTGAAATTGGGCAACGACTCTGTCCAATCAGAAGGCCCATTCACCGCGCAGAACTGTAGAGCAAAACATTTTTAAAACACAAGAATAAAATCTCAAAGAAGGGTCTTCAATTTTTGTGTGTTTTGTTTTTCTTTCCAAGAAGAGTGCCCTTGTTTTCAATCTCTGAAGTGGAAGGCAGGGTCCATTTCTTCTTGGCTCTCCAGTTTGTCCACCAGCTCCATTGCCCTTATCCACAACAAAGTGGTCCTCCACTGGGGCAGGAGGGATAGACAGTAGAAAAATGGCTGCTATCTTCACTGCGGTTGCGGTACTGGAGTTGTTGCACGGGGGGCAGGTGTCACAGAGTCCGTAGACAATCCTGTGTCTGTGGAAAAAGAAGGCTGTTAATGATAAGTTCTGGTTGGCATGAGCTGAGATAGCTATTTGCAGGACATGGTAGATAGAACTAGTCAGAACTAGAGACAAAAAATTCCATGGGTGAACATTTACCACTAGGTACATACTCTACAACCCATAATTGTAACGTTAAAAGGAAAATGCTACTTACCCAGTATGCATCTGTTCTTGGCATGTAGAGCTGTAGAGTCGCATGCTGTGTATAGCTCGCCATCTGGTGTTTTCGGCCCGGATGTTAGCACTTTGTTTTTCTTCGAAAAAGTCTTTCCAGTCACGAGGAAGGCGACTCCTCCTTTCAGCGATAGTGTGCATGGGCATCAACTCCATTGTTAGATTGTTTGCCATCAGAGGGTGATAATGGAGTTAGTAAGAGATGTCCATGTATATATGTATCTACGTAAGATGTAACTGCAAAAGGTATAGGTACCCGGGGAGGTGGGTGGGCGCATGCGACTCTACAGCTCTACACGCCAAGAACAGATACATACTGGGTAAGTAGCATTTTACGTTCGAGGCAGGTGAGCTGTAGATCACATGCTGTGCACAGACTAAAAAGCAGTTATCTCCTGAAGCGGTGGATATCCTGTGCTGTTGCAATGGTTTGAAATAATGTACGTAAAACTGCCTGGCCCACACTAGCTTGCTGTCTTGCAGACCATGTTGTAGCTTTGCAGATATCATCTATGGGTATGTTTCCTAAAAATGCCATAGAAGCCCTATGTTTGCCAGTGGAGTGCGCTCTAGGGGGAATTGTTAAAGTTCTTTTTGCTATTGCATAGCATATTTGAAAGCACCTGACTATCCACCTTGCAATGCCTAATTTTGATATTGGATTGCACTTATGTGGTGGAGCAAAAGCGACAAATAGTGGTTTTGTTTTGTGGAAAGGGTTTGTCCTTTCTATATAGTAAAGAATTGCTCTTTTCACACCTAAAGTGTGTAAAGCACGCTCTGCCACAGAATCTGGTTGAGGGAAAAACACAGGTAACCCAACAGATTGATTGATATGAAAAGCAGAAATGACCTTTGGTAGAAATTTTGGGGTTAGTCTGGAGAACCACTTTGTTTTGATGTATTTCTAAGAATGAGGAGAGCTACCTTCCAAGTAAGAAATTGTATTTCACATCTATGCAATGGTTCAAAGAGTGGACCTATTAGCCTGGAGAGTACAATGTTGAGGTTCCACACTGGAGCAGGTGAAAGCGTTGGAAGAATGATTCTCTTAAGTCCCTCCATAAATGCTTTAATGACAGGCACTCTAAAAAGAGACAGATGTTGTCTGTTTTGTAGGTATACAGCTACTGCAGCAAGATGTAATCGTATGGAAGAGTACGCTAATTGGAACGCTGCAGATGTAGTAAATAGCAAATTATGTTTTGAAGTGAAGCGTCCAGTGGGTCTATTTGATTGGTATTACAGTACATCACAAATCGCTTCCACTTTGCTGCATAGCATGCTCTTGTGGTAGGACGTCTAACCTCTTTGATAATGTTCATGCAATCTGGCGGAAGATTAAGGTAGCCAAACTCGATGATTTCAGGTGCCAGACCACAAGGTTGAGATGGCTGGGATCTGGATGTCTTATCTCTCTATGGCTCTGAGTGAGCAGATTGGGAGTGAGGTGTAGTTTTTGGGGAGGAACTACTGAGAGCTCCAACAGGGTTGTGAGCAACTAGGATTAATGTCAGGGACGCCTGTCTGAGCTTCCGAACCACTAACAGAATGAGTGATAGAGGCGAAAAAGCAGAAAAGCTTAGGCAAATATCCCTGACCAATTCATCCATAGTGCATTGCCCTTGGACAATGGGTGTGGATGTCTGGATGAAAAGTTTGGGCATTTTGCGTTTAGATTTGTGGCGAACAGATCTATGTCTGGAAATCCCCACATTTGGAAGAATGGGAGGAGAACTTGAGGGTGGAGTTCCCATTCGTGGATCTGTTGTCTTTGACGACTGAGCAGATCTACAATCTGATTGTTTACTCCTGGAAGGTGTTCTGCAAGGAGAAACATTTTGTGATATGTGGCTCATGTCTAGATGGTCGGTGCTAGCTGTGATAGCTGGAGATTGTCGTCCCCCCCCCGTTTCTGTATGTGGTACATTGCTGTCATGTTGTCTGTACGGATCTGTACAGCTTTGCCAACTAGATGACCTTGAAACGCTTTTAGCGCTAGAAAAATCACTAGCAGCTCTAGATGAGCTGCAGGCTTCACATGACCTGAATTGTATGCGTCTGGAGATGAGCACCCCAACCAGTGAACGATGCGTCTGTTGTTGGCACTATCTGTGGAACCAGGTCGATGAAGGGCCGCCCTTTTGAAAGGTTTTGTATATTCCACCACTGCAGAGAGTGATGTGCGTGGCTGTCCACCAACACCAGATCTGATAACTGACCCTGAGCCCGGTTCCATTGACATGCCAAAAATTCTTGGAGAGGACGCATTCGAAGTCTTGCGTAAGGTACAATTAGGATGCAAAACGCCATCATTCCTAGTAGTGGCATAAACACTCGAGCTGGTAATGAGTGTTGGGGCCGAAACTGAGAGATTAGAGTCTGCATGTTGCGGATTCTGGCTGGGGTGGGACATGCTAGAGCTTTTTGAGTTTTTATTGTGGCTCCTAGATACTCCTGTATGTTGGATGGTTGCAAATGAGACTTGGTCAGATTTAAGTGAACCCAAGTTTGTGGAGAAGCTCAACAGTTTTTTGAGTGTGGCGTAGGCAGCTTTGTTGCGAGCTGGCTTTTATGAACCAGTCGTCTAGATATAGGAAAACGTGAATTTCTTGTCTTCTTAGATGAGCTGTGACTACTGCCAAGCACTTCGTAAAAACCCTGGGTGCGGTAGCTACTCCGAATGGGAGGACCTTGAATTGATAATGCTGACCCTCTACCACAAACCTGAGGTATTTGCGGTGAGCAGGGTGTATGAGAATATGGAAATAAGCGTCATTTAAATCCAGAGTGGATAGAAAGTCGCCTAGATGAAGTGTGACCATGTGAAAATGGTCCTACTGAATGCGTAAATTTAGTTCTCTGAGGTCTAGTATAGACATGAGAGACCCATCCTTTTTAGGAATTAAAAAATACAGGGACTATCCCTTGGTATTGTAAGGGGACTAGCTCTATAGCATGTTTTTCCAACAGAGAGAGAACCTCCTGTCTGAGAATGGTGATATGTTCTTATGTGTTCTTGGAGGAATATTTGGGGAATGTCTGTAAGGTCCAAGCAGTAACCATATTGGATAATTTGTAGTACCCACTTGTCTGAGGTTATTGAATTCCAGACAGGCAGGAAATGAGAGAGACATCCCCTGACAGGAGTAGAATGTTCGGGGTGCCAGAAGGAAGTCACGGTTTGTGTGCAGGAGAAGTGCGTGTTGAGTTGCCTCTACCTCTTCCCTTCCCGTTGTTTCCTCTAAAACCCCCCCGAAAGTAGCCTCTTGATGAAGTTTATTGGTTATTACCTTTGTAAGAGGGAGGGAGTTTCTGTGGATATACAGTCTTGGAGCAACCCCTGTAAAAGGAGTGGCGAAAGGAACCCCTATTTGTAGATGTCTGCAAAGCCCCCATGGACTTTGCGACCTCTGTGTCTTTTTTAATTGTTTCCAGCGAGTTATTAACTGCTGGGCCACAGAGATTTTCTTTATCAAATGGTTGCTTGAGAATGGGCGTTTGCACCTCAGGCTTGAATCCTGAGATTCTCAAACAAGCATGCCTGCTTAATAGTACGCTAGTGTTTACTGCGCAAGCTGCCGTGTCTGGTGCACATCTTATGGAAGTATTAGTAATGAGTTTGCCTTCCTGAATAAGATCATTAGCTCTAGTCTTATGCTTGTCAGGGAGAAATTGCATGAGTTTTTCTAACTCATCGTACTGAGCCCTATCATAACGGGCCAACAACGTTTCTGTATTAGCAATGCACCAATGATTAGCCGCTTGGGAAGATACTCTTTTGCCCGAGGCATCAATTAGCTTGGACTCCTTGTCAGGAGGAGGGACCTCACCTGTGGTTTGTGAGTTAGCTCTCTTACCTGCGTTGGTAACCACAAGAGAGTCTAAGGGCAACTGACCTTTGGTTAATAGGTGCAGGCTTATATTTTTACTCCACTCTAGGCGTGATTTTTCTTGCCCTTACAGGATCTTTGAAAATGTCATCTGCGTGCTTTAACTTGCCTTTAGGAATTGGCAGTGTATGGGTGGTTCTTTGAGATTAACTAAGGGTCTCAAATAGAAAGTCCTCTTCTAATGGCTTCTTATGTAGCTTCACCCCGTGATACTGAGCGGCTCTGTTAAGTAGCTGAATATATCCAATGTTATCAGGTGGCGAAGGTCTGGACGGATATAGATCAGGGTCATTATCCATGTTTGGGTCAGTGTTATAATCCTCCCAGGGGCCAGTATCCTGTGGCCTATCTTGATCCTCATCCCCATCACCATCCCCGCCATCCTGTGGGTCAGGTGATAGTGGTGGTGAGGTTGTGGGTGTAATAAGTAAGTTGAGATCAGTAGGGGAAGGCGGTGGAATGTAAGGTGGAGAAGGGTTAGTATCCTCACGTTCCCTTTTGAGAGGAATGTGGTAGTCCTCTAGCTGGTCTATTTTCCGTTTTTTTGGAAGGGTGGCATGTACAAGACCAGATTCTGGGTGTATCACCAGCTTTTTCTGCTTCAGATCCGACAGCGTTGCATCGGGCTGAGGCTCTTTAGACAGAATGTCTTTGTCCTTACTCACCGGTGATGGGGTCAAAGGTTTAGTTTCCGAAGCGTTCGGTGCTGAAGGTGGAATTTTGGATACCGATGGGACAGGCATTGAGAGATGTTTCGGTTTGGCTTTCGGTGCCAAAGGTATTGGTTGGGCACCGATATGGGGACGACTCGAGCCCAAGCAGGAAGACTTTTCTTTGTGTTTCGATGCTGAGCCCGGGGCATCCGAAACTTGTCAGTGCCGACCTTGGCCCGAAGGCAGAGGAGGGACCAGAGTCTTTTTCTTTGTTTGATGAGGGGCCAAGGGGGTAACTTAACTCACGGTACGTTGAGCCGGAGTAACCTGCTCCTCTACTTCCATATCAGAGTCTGCTTCGGACAGGGAGATATGTTGTTGTTTTTCCTCGGCTCCTTGAGCGTGATGTTCTGTGTTGGAATACTCACCGAGGATGTCCGTGCTGAACCGTTTATATGTTGCATCTCGTGACGTCGAGCCAGACGGTCACAAAGCATCTTCTTCGATCAAATCGATCGGCACGCGTTGCAGTCCTCTCGTCGTGTTCTGGGGATAGGCAGAGGTTGCACACTTCATGTAAGTTGGTGCGTGGAAACTTAGCACAACACGCGGGGCAGAACTTGAAGGAAGTCCGTTCCATTGACTGCTGGTGCTGTCAGCGCAGGTAGGCCAGACGGCCTGCCCTGAGTTTTCCGATCGAAGTTGTCTCCAGTTGATACGAAACGCGAAGAATGGGAAATTGCGATCGATAACAATGCCGTCGAGGGTAGTGGATTGCGTGTCGAAGGGTTCCGAGAACCGGAGTGCATCAATAGTCATCTGAACCCGATGGCAGAAAAAAACAATCCAACAATGGATTTGATGTCCATGTGTACTATCACCGAAAGGAGGAGTCACCTACCTCGTTACTGGAAAGACTTCTTCGAAGAAAAACAAAGTGCAAACATCTGGACCCAACTCCAGATGGCGAGCTATGCATAGCATGTGATCTACAGCTCACATGCCTCAAACACACAGTTACTGAAAATGGTTTGGCTTTATAAAAAACTTTTAGCTGAAAAAGTATAGACCCCACACTGCAGTGCTGAAGGTAGTTCCCATCTCCAATCAAACATGTTCCTAGTCCTTTACTCTAGAGTAACAGTGTTTGTAAATACAACACTACGGTCCCCAGATGTGTAGGAGTAGCCGATTTCATTGGGCTAAATTAGAATTAGAACGGTAACAGGCTGAGTTGGTCCCAATGTGTTTTATTTCTGCAAACCCCAAGTTATTTTCATATCTCTGCAGAAGGTAAACTACCAAGCTAGCCTACTGTAATCTCAATGCAGAAGCTAATAATTCACGGAAAATGTGACTCTGTGGGACTGCACACAAGAAGAAGAGTGCTACAACCTAGCTCACCACAATGACTGCACCTTCTGTTGGTTAATCCAATGTGAGGACAAACTGTTCTTGGCAGTTGCCGGCAGTTATACAGTATCTAAGATTTCAACATCCCACCTTCCACAACATTCCTTTAAAGACAATATCCAAATTAAAAGCAAGGCAACAGCTTACAAATAGGCAACCCCCGATCCAAGCCTCAGCTCAGCAGTCAGACCCCACCTATGGCGCTGTTTTACACAGTGCAAATTGGGGCATAGGCATGACCACCAAGATGCGCCAGTAGGGAATAACACAATCTGCATTGGGAGTGGCACATGGCCAACCATGAAGTGGCGAGTAAAGCTGCTTCCTGACCTGCGCAAGTAGTACATTGAGGCATTTGTATGCGCTCTTGACGGTGCTGAAAAGATTTAGCCATGGTTCTCGTCATTGCTGGAAGACACCCTGTGGGACTTCAGAGTGTAACCACCATTTGTGATCCACTAGGCGCTACAAGCTGAGCTCTTCAGCCCTGGTGCTCAAAGATCCCTCCAGTAGGTTGATGACCAGAGAAATGCCCTGCTGCTCAGGTCGGCTCCAGCGACTGAGGGCCTCCTGGCAAAGGACCCAGGACACCAACATGCCCTGCTTGTTGCAGTACCACATGGAGGTGGTGTTATAGGTCAGGAACTGAACCTACCTCCCTTTGATGGATGGTAGAAGGCTTTCAGCAGCAGATGAATGGTCTGCAACTCGAACAATTTGATGTGGAGACAGATCTCTGCCAGAGACCAGAGTCCTATGATCTCCACCTCTCCCAGATGATCTACCTATCTCAGCAACAGTGCATTTGTCACCACTGTTAGCACCTGGTTGGGCAGGGTAGAGGGGTCTGCAGCTGGTCCAACTGTGGTTGAGTCTCCACTGCAGGTCTTGTGCGGTCTCCTCTGAAACCTAGAAGGAATCGGATAGATTCTTCTGAGGATGGACCCACTGTGACTTCAGGTTTTACTGCAGAGTCTGCATATGCCACCTAAAATGGCTGACCAGCCGGGCGCATGGTGCCAAGAAGTCTCTTAAGCCTGAGAGCTATTCTCACTGAGACCCAGGACCACGGTTGACACATCTAGGTCGTACCTTGAATGTCCTGGACTCGGGGTGGAGGGAACACCTAAAATTGCACCAGATCTAGGACAGCTCCAATGAAGGAGAGCCTCTGCAAAGCAGTTAAGAAGTGACTTCAGGACATTGATTGTAAACCCCAATGATATTAGGAGCTTTGCAGTTGTCTGGAGGTAGTCTATGACAACCTACAGTGAGCCCGTCTTCAAGAGTCAGTCGTCAAGGTAAGGGAAAGCTGGCACTTTGACCACCATATGTGCGCTATAACCACCACCATCACCTTCATGAACACCCAGGGAGCCCTCGTGAGGCCGAAGGAGAGCACAGCAAATTGAAAATGCCCCTGCCCAACCTTGAATCTCAAGTAGTGTCTGGGAGACTGCATGCCGGGTACATAAAAGTAAACGTTTTGCAGGTTCAAAGGTACTTTCCAGTCCAGGGCAAACAGAACCTGGGACAGCATGAGCAACTTGAATCTGTTCTTCTCCAGAAAGGTGTTCAGAGGACTGAGCTTTAAAATAAAACAAAGGTCTCCATTCTATGGAATGAGGTAACAGGGAGAGTAACAACCAGTCCTTATTTCCAAGGCCAGTATCCTCTCTTTGGCCATTTTGGACAAGAGGGCCAGAACCTCCTGCAACAAACGGTCTAGGTGAGCCCAAGACCTTGGTCCCAGGACATCACTCTCCCCGGCAGCTCCGTGGTGCTCAGCTTTGCCTTGAAGCCAGCCAGCACATCCACGCCGGGTTCGAGGCTGCCCTCGATCCCGTTCTGGTAGCAGTGTTTTAGTTGCTTTTTACCGCTCTCTCTGCCCTGTTTGTCTTTCTTTTCTCGCTTCACTCTGACCACTGTGTTCTCTTTTTACTGTATTTTACCCTTATTTACTGTATTTTTTAACCCGTTCTTGCCCCCACTTCCGCCCGCTGGACCACAGTCTTTTTTCCCGCCATTGCCACCCAACGTTTACCCTCTGCCCCTTTCTGCCCGCACCCCGCTATGCCCTCCCCTCCCACCTACCCAAATATGGAGGCCGCTGCGCGGCAGTGAGAGCGACCCTTGACCCTGCTTGCAGGTCAGGCCGCTCCCCACGCCGCACAGCACCTCCACTGTGTCTGTGCCTCTCCCACTCCTGCTGCCGTGGGTTCGTCGCTCCTCTGCCCCACATAGTGCCTACTGTATGAATTTCTTTGTTGCCCCCTTTTCTTCTGTATCCCCGTCTTTGTATTTTGTGCATTTTGTGTCTTCAACTCTGCCACTTGCCCTGCTCCCCATTTCTGCCCGCACCCCACTCTGCCCTCCGCTCCCGCCGCTGCTTACCTGTGGCCCGTCCCCCGCTCGCCCTTAGACTGACCGCTCCCGCCTCCCAGCTGCCCCTCCCTCCCATCTACCCATATACGGAGGACGCTGCGCGGCCGCGCCGCTGGCGCGCCTAATGCAAGCCCGTCTGTGCCCATCTGTGCCTAAACCGCGCCCAGCACCAGAACCCCTGGCCCCCGCAAACACCACAACGCCCGACAACACTACGATGCCAGCAGTCTCCACGCACTCAACCCCGGACGAGAACACACCTGCTACCAGGCCATCCCGAAGCGCACCCAAGGATCTTTCTCCTGCCGGAACTGCAGCTTCACCAGCACTCGTCCCGCAAAACCACCAACCGAAGGACCCAACCACCTCAGATGCATACTCCTCAACACCTGCTCCACCAGCAAACACGCCGTCGAACTATGGGACCTTCTCGACTCTACATCCCCAGACATCGCCTTTCTGACGGAGACCTGGCTGAACCCTACCTCAGCTCCCGACATCGCCATAGCCATCCCGGAAGGCTACAAGATCATACGCAGGGACCGCACCAACGGCGTAGGAGGAGGAATCGCCATCGTCCACTGGAACACCATCAGAGTCTTGACCAACACCGACAAAAACCTCAGCACCGCCTAATCCATGCCCTTCCAGATTCACGCCGACCCCAACACCACCCTCAGAGGAACCCTCGTCTACAGGCCCCCCAGACCCCGAACACAGTTCACCGACTCCATCGCCGACATCATCAGCACACGCGCCCTCGCCTCCACGGACTACATCCTCCTCGGGGACCTGAACTTCCACCTCGAAAACAACGACACTAACTCCACCACCCCGCTCGACAACCTCTGACTCAGACAGCACCAAACCACGCCGCCTGCCACACGCTGGACCCTATCTTCATCGCAAGCCCCTACATCTCCTTTAACCACACCACCGAACCCCACTGGACCGACCACCACTGCATCCACTTCACCTTCAAGAAACCCACCATGCACCAACGCACCCAACCGATGCCTCGACGCCGCTGGAGCAAGGTCACAGAAGACCAGCTAACCACCACCCTTGCCCAGAGCCCACCCGTTGACTCCATCGACCCAAACACCGCCGCCCGCCACCTCAGAGAATGGATCAACGACTGCGCCGACACCCTCGCCCCACTCAAGACTCCCTCCAACATCCACACCAACAAGAGAGCCACCTGGTTCACCGAAGGACTCTAGGTCTCCAAACGAACCTGCTGAAAACTGGAGAAGAACTGGCTCCGCGAACGAACACCGGACACCTACTCAGCCTACAAGAACGACACCCGCAGACAGCATCAACTTATCAGAGCCGCCAAGAGGACTTCATTCAAAGACCGCCTGGATGATAACGCACACAACAGCAAAGAGCTCTTCAACATCGTGAATGAACTCTCCAACCCCAGCTCCAACACAAACGACATCCCGCCTTCGCAAGACCTGTGCTACACGCTGGCCACCTTCTTCCACCAAAAGGTCGCCAATGTCCATGGCCGCTTCAACGCCACAACCACCCCAACAACCATCGCCCCCATGACCACCACCGGCACCAACCGCCTGCTCTCATGGACCAGCGTCAACGACGAGGACACCAGCGAGACCATGAACACCATCCACTCCAGATCACCGCTAGACCCACGCCCCAACCACATCTTCAACAAAGCCAGCACAGCCATTGCACCCCATCTCCAGAAAGTAATCAACATCTCCTTCAAGACAGACAGCAATCTCCGGGAAAGCTGGAAGCACGCCGAGATCAACACATTACTCCAGAAACCCAAGGCGGACACCAAGGACCTCAAGAACTTCAACCCATCTCCCTGCTTCCGTTCCCGGCGAAGGTCACTGAGAAAATCGTCAACAAACAGCTGACCCGCTTCATCGAGGAGAACAGCATCCTGGACCCGTCCCAGTCCGGGTTCCGCAGCAACCACAGCACTGAATCCGCCCTCCTCGCCGCCACCGATGACATCAGGACCCTGCTGGACAACGGAGAAACAGCAGCACTCATCCTCCTGGACCTGTCAGCCGCCTTCGACACGGTCTGCCACCGCACACTACGAACACGCCTACACGATGTGGGGATTCAAGAGAAGGCCCTGGACTGGACAACATCCTTCCTTTCCTGTAGAACCCAGAGCATCTGCCCCCCCCCCCTTCCGCTCCATTGCCACCGAAATCATCTGCGGCGTAACCCAGGGCTGCTCCCTCAGCCCAACGCTGTTCAACATCTACATGGCACCCCTTGACCACGTCGCCCGACAGCACGACCTCAACATCATCTCCTACGCCACCCAGCTGATCATCTCCCTCACCAAAGACCCCCACACCGCCAAAACCAACCTTCACGAAGGAATGAAGGCAGTCGCCGAATGGATGAGGAACAGTCGGCTGAAGTTGAATTCGGACAAGACGGAGGTCCTCATCCTGAGCTCCACCCCTTCAGTCAGGGAAGACTCCTGGTGGCCGACAACACTAGGAACAGCCCGACACCCACTGACTACGCACGCAACCTGGGGGTCATCCTCGACTCCACCCTCTCCATGGCTAAACAGGTCAACGCTGTCTCCTCATCCTACTTCAACACCCTACGAATGCTCTGCAGGATCTTCAGGTGGATCCCCACCGAGACGAGAAGAACAGTCACCCAGGCCCTCGCCACCAGCAGGCTGGACTACGGAAACGCCCTCTACGCAGGAACATCGGCCAAGCTCCTGAGACTATTGCAACGCATCCAGAACGCCTCGGCGCGTCTGATCCTCGACATCCCTCGCCGCAACCACATCACACCCCACCTGAGAGACCTGCACTGGCTTCCCGTCCACAAGAGGATAACCTTCAATCTCCTCATCCAAGCACACAAAGCTCTTCACAAGACCGGCCCAGCATACCTCAACAGGCATCTCAACTTCTACTCCCCCACCCGCCAGCTCCGCTCCGCTAGCCTCGCCCTCGCCACTGTCCCCCGCATCCGGAAAACGACCGCCAGTGGCAGATCCTTCTCCCACCTCGCCGCCAAGACCTGGAACACCCTCCCCACCAACCTACGGCAGACCCAAGACCGAAGCCCTACCGGCCTTCAGAAGACTCCTCAAGACCTGGCTCTTCGACCACTAGCAGCACCCCCTAGCCCCCCCCCCCTCCAGCGCCTTGAGACCCTCACGGGTATGTAGCGCGCTCTACAAATGTCTTGATTGATTGATTAGGTGCTCCTCGGATAGCTGCTCTAATGTGGGTGTAAGGTGCAGTGGATTGGAAAGGAACTGAATGGCTTAGTGTAGGATAGTGATCCTTTTTGGCATGGTCACCCCACTTTTTACCTGGTATTTGATGTTATTTTGACTGGAAGTGCACTGGGTTTCATGCTAACCAGGTCCCCAGTGCCAGATCTCTTTTTTTTCCAAA
Organism: Lissotriton helveticus; assembly: GCF_964261635.1. Lineage (NCBI taxonomy): Eukaryota > Metazoa > Chordata > Amphibia > Caudata > Salamandridae > Lissotriton > Lissotriton helveticus. Next base: position 1,466,435,835 of record NC_136057.1, on the reverse strand, counting down.
GACTGTACAATTGGTTCCCCAATTGGTAAAACCTTTAGCACTCCCTGAAACTCACTAGTAAATGTTACCCCGGGTACCTAGGGCAAGGAGGCCAAAGAGATTCCTTAGGGGCGGCAGCACGAATTGTGTCACCCTAAAGAACCCCTCACCAAACGCATACAGCCTGCCACTGCAGGTTGTGTCTTGGTGCAGACAAAATTGAAAACACTAGATGGCACACATCCCTGTGTTCAAGAACAATTGCAGCCACCTAGCGCTCAATTTCCAATCGCACAGCCCATCCGAAATATATCACAAACTTCTCTTGCTCAAAAGTCAATATTTTATTCCATGATATCCTTGATTCAACAAGCTTTACTTTGCTGTTCACGATAATAGTCTAAAAATTTTCGAATGAGGAAGTTATGCCTATGCGGGCCTTTTACTGGATCACGTGGGTCACACAAATCATATTAGGCAGCTACATTTATAAGAATATCCCAATGCATTCTGGGCTTTTATTTGGGCCTTCGTCTTCAGGGGTAGCTGTTGACTAGGAAAAAAACCTCTATTAGTCTTCTATATAAGAGAGCGATATACTGCTCTCTGATATAGAAGACTAATAGAGGTTTTTTTCCTACCCCCGACGAAGGGCTCGAAATGCATTGGGATATTCTTATAAATTTAGCTGCCTAATATGATTTGTGTGACCCACGTCTTGCAGTAAAAGGCCCGCATAGGCATAACTGCCTAATTTAAAAACAATTGAGACTATTATCGTGAACAGCAAAGTAAAGCTTGTTGAAGCAAGGATATCATGGAATAAAATATTGACTTTTGAACAAGAGAAGTTTGTGATATATTTCGGATGGGCTGTGCTGGTGAAAACAAACAAGTTCTTCAGCTACATGATGCATTCACTGAAAACAGAAATGTTTGGTGTCAAACCTCTTGTTGAGCCCACACTGATTACAGTGTTGTATTTATTAATACATGCACCCAAAGGGCACCTTAGAGGGGCCCCCTGAAAACCTACCAACTTCTGGTGCGTACATGGACTGGTCTTAGCCAGCCTACCACTAAAGACATTGACTCGCAAGGTTGAAGGCCTTTGTTCTCCGGAGGTCAGGAATAAAGCCTGCTCGGGCAGGGGGTGTTTACACCACCTTCCATAGGATGACCTGCAAATTAGCATTCCAAAGCAGGGAGCTTCAATAGCCCACCGCCTTTGCTATGCAAATCTGGCTTCCCTCACAGGAGACTATGCCGACCCCCTTTTGTCGAGAGCTCTTTGGCACCTGGACAAGGGGGAAAATTGGTAAGCAGATATGCATGCCTACCTACAGGCTTGTACCACCCCTAAGGTGGCATCAACTTGAAGTGGATACAACTTCTCAGAGTCTGCCACCTTTATGATGGCAAACTTAGGGATTCTGAGACAGAGTTATGCCCACTTCCCACAGCAACTGTTCACATAGAGGGGCATAGTGACCCCAGGGGTAGCTAACCCATTGGCTACTATCTCACACTTCCCGAATACCCCTAAGCTCAGTATTTAGGGGAACCCCTAGCACTAGAAAATCAGACCTGAAGGAAGAATATGGACGTGAAGAGTCACAAGAGGATAGAACAGAAGCCCCAGCAATGGACTTGGCGCCAACCCTGCCGGCCTGCTTGCGGACTTCGACAATTGCACTAAAATACGACTTGTCCTGCAGCTGCTGTGTCTCCAAAGTGTGGGAGAAGTGCCAACAATTCACCCAAGAACCAGGAACTCTTATGGAACAGCGAAGCTGCTCCCCTGCATCCTGCAAGTACCAAAGACTGAGCTGGGAGGCTCTAATACTGTAAAACCTCAACGCTGGAAAGCACCACTTTACCCAAGATGCCTAGCCCAAGCTGAAGAGGACCAACTGAGTCAACATGGTCCCCAGACCCTCCAGACTCAAAGCCTACCTTGGGTTTCCCCGCTGTGGACCCTCTGCTTGCAGGTCCTCTCTACCATAACCACTCCTGGTGAAGAAAACCTGACGCCTAAGGACACCTCTGCTTCCATCGCCCCGGCCTTTGGAGAAGAGGACAAAGGCGCCCCATGTTTCCAAGAGTCATGAGGCCTGAGCCCCCCTGTTGGTCCAGCCCGACTGGCCTCCAGGTCCAAACCTGCAGCCCTTTTCCACAAAGACAGATCCCCATAGACTAACATTGGGCACTTGATGCTATATTGCATCACTGAACAAGACCGCCCTAGTGCCGCTTGAGATTACCTGCTGGTGCTACCTTAGACTTTGCCCTTACTTACCTTAAGTCCAGGAGATTGGTCTCGTAAGTCGCTCTACTCTACCTGTATGCCATATTGGTTTTTCTTCCCATAGGATAACATTGCAGCTACTAAAATTTGCAGGGTCAACCTTTTAAAACCAAAAGTATTTCTCTTGCAAAAGGTACTTAACTGAATGTTTTGATTCTGGTGCCTAAATATATATAAAGATACAGGTTATTTTTTATAAATTGGTGTTGACTCCTTATTGAGTAGTGTGCATCATTTATTGGTTGTGTATGTATTCAATTCAATAATACTTTATTCAGTTACACAAATATATAACCATAAAAGCACATATAATATCCTCAGACATTATTAATATAATTTGTTCATATAAAACCATCATAAAACTTTATCATATTATAATCGTTTTTCTCAGTCTAAAAACATTTTTTAAAAAGACCGAAACGGAAAAAACAACATAAATTGACTAATTGCTGGAGTACCAAAAACGCAGGGCGGCAATACCTCCTTCCTAGTTCTTTTAAAACAGGGACAATCCATTTTTTTCTCTGAATGGTGTAAAATTTACAAAAGAATAACACATGCATTGTAGACTGCTCAGAGGTGTCATCACATGGGGATTTTCAGAGCTGTTTTGTCCAATCATTAGCTACTGGGAAACTGATCGATCTGTGTAGGGAACCCAAGCGAAAACGCATGAGTAGGAAACGGTCATAATCATTCATCGACAGGTCTTTATTGCTGGGGGCCCAGCAATAAAGGTGAGACCTGTCCTGTACCAGCGAGTTGTGGGACACTGGAGTCAGAATCAGGGTGTTCAGCGCATTCAAGGAAGGATAAGCGCAAGGGGTCAAAAAGAAGTAAAAACGCTCAAGCCTCCGTAGTTATTCATTTCAACTCGGGCCCCAACTCATGTATAGATGTGGTAGAGCTAGTTCTTCCTCCTGTCTCTGGCAATACTAGTGTACTAACAACAAAAAAGAAAGTTTCTTCTTTCTTGACTGGGCAGGTCAAGGCCAAACGAGCCTATACGTGTAAAATAGCCAGGGGCCCTAAAGACTCTAAGCCTAGCAGTAGTTCTGGGTCTAAGATAACTCCATCGCTCCGGTCTTATTTCAAATTGGTCCCCCAAGTACTACTGCTTCCAGAACAGCTCTCCCCCAAGGGCTCTCCAGAAAAAACATTGTCATCTACTGGGGTTTTGGGTCCTGAGGAGGTGGTGATTGCTGGGGTTACGCAAAGCGGTACACTAAGCAGTATGGCAGCGGACAGAACGGCGGTTTTGGATATGGTCCCAGAGCCTAGTGTAGCAAGGGTGGAGACTGACATGGGAGCTGCTGTAACGTCAGCAATGGCTGTAACAAACGAAAGCGAGATTTTAGTTCCCGCGCCTGTAGTTTCAGAGTCCTTTTGTCACCCCCCCTCCTCTTGCTTTAGTTCTAGCTCCGCCACTTGTATTGGCCCCACCACTTCCTTTATTGGGGTCCCTTGATGGGGGTATACCACAAGGGGATATTGTACAAGACGGTGCGTCTACCCTCCTTTCCAGTACACTGGCTGGCAGCTGCGACAATACAACTTTGGCCGCCCCCCTACATGCCTCCCTACAGGCAATGTTTACATCTTTGTCTGCAGATATAAAGAAATGGTTTGAAACCTCTGCAGCAAACCAGGCCGATATTAGGTGTTTCTGTGAATCTCTTGACAATAAAATCAGTGGTCTTACTTTAAGAACAGAAACATTAGAGGATACGGTAACGGGCTTGTCCCTGTAGCTGGATGAAGCAAAGGCGGATATTATTTAACTCAGGAAGGAGAGAGTTAGCCTAACTTAGGGGAGAGGAGTTATCCTAACGGCTAAGGCGCTCGACCTCGGACCTGGGGATCTGGGTTCGAGTCTCGGTAACGACGCCAAAACCTCCTGTGATTCTGGGCAAATCACTTAATCTCCCCGTGCCTAAAAATGAAAGTGTGTGTCCTCATGTAAAAACGTAACTTGTGCTATGTAAAGCGCTCTGATACCTGATTCGGTTCGGGTCTAGTTCGCGCTATATAAAACTCTACAAAAAAAGGAAGACCAAGCGTTGGCGGAGAGGATGGAGACGATCGAAAATAATGCCAGACGGAATAATCTCTGCATCTTGAATATCCCGGAGGAGAGTGAAGGCTCAGATATTAAGCAATTCGTCATCTTGCTGTTGAAAGAGGCATTACGTTTGGATCAATCTGTGGATGAGCTAGCTCTTGATATCCAACGTATTCATAGAGAGCCCTTCAGAATGAACCCCCAAAGAACTAAGCCTAGAAAAATTTTGGTGAACTTTCACACGTATTCTCTTAAGGAAGCTATACTTAATCTGGCCCTTAAGCAGAAACCTGTGAGTGGGAAGGGATTTAATTTCCATATCCGATCCGATCTGTCCAGGACCACTCTTGACAAGCAGTGGGAGTTTGGGAGGAGGCTTGAGGCTTTTAGAAGCTACGGTGCGGTAGCCCAACTAGTCTTTCCCGCCGCACTGAAAGTAATGTATAAAAACAGTATGCACAACATCAGGTCGGTGCAAGCAGCTGATGAGCTATTGCTGGCTATAGGAAAAGACAAGGGGGCGTCAGGGTAGGTAAGGTCAATGTAGCAGGCACCCTGAGAATAATGGTAAATAATGGAAAATAGTGTTAGCATAACATGAAGAAGAAAAAAAAAAGAAAAAAAAGGGGGGAGGGGACTCCCCTATATTAGATATAAGCACTGTTATGTTGCGTAGGTATAGGTATAGGTGACTATATCTGAGTATTTTTTTTGTTGATTTTTTGTGTGGGTTTTCTTTTATCCGGTTACAGACGGGGCGGGAACCCAGAAAGGGCCGCTATCTTCTGGACTTTCCAGATAGATAGAGCAAGGGTTTCCCACGGGGGGTGGAGGGGTAGAATGGGGCACGGGGAGGGGCTGCAAGGGAAAAAAATAAAAGAAATTCCTCATTTTCGTTTGGTTCTTAGTTTGGTTTTTAGTTTGCTGTTGTTGCTCGTTGGACATGTGCTTACTAGTTACTGCTGGCTGTATGAACATTGGAGGGTTTGCTTCTGTACCTTCTGTACCTTGGCTATTTGTGTTACTGGGCTGATGGTGATGGTAAGGGCTGTGGTGGGAGGTTTCCTTTGTAATGAGTCAGTTAGTGATCCTCTCCTGGAATATTAATGGCCTGCGCACCAGTCCTAGAAAGAACAAGATAAGGCAATATCTCCGTGATGCAGATGCGCAGATTATAATACTCCAGGAGACCCACCTTGCGGAATCTGAGATGCGCTCTATGGTTAAAAGGGACAGGTGGATTGACCTATGTATAACAACATCGCAGTCTGCACACATTAGAGGAGTGGCAATAATTTTTTTTAAATCTATAAATGCGAGACTAGTGTTCAAGTTGGTCGATCCTGGAGGTAGGTGGGCAATTGCATCTGTGATTATAGCGGGGTCCCCAATTACTATAATAGGATACTATGGTCCAAACCAGGACGACCCGTCAGTTTTGAAAATCCTTTTTCCCCACCTGTTTTCATTTCCAGAGCCGCTTATTTTGGCAGGAGACTTTAATATAGTCTTGGATCCACTTCTTGACAAGTCCCCTTCCAATAGATCTACGACCTTATCTAAAACTAGGTCTTTTTTGCTTGACAACATGAAACAGCTAGGGTATGTGGATATTTGGAGAGCAAAATCCGGGCAACAATGAGGTGTCTCATTTCGCAATTACCGATATCACCATCAGTCAAGAATCGACTACATTCTGATTAGCCAAAACTTAGTTAATTTGGTGCAAACTGTTTCCCACCTTCCGTTTCACCCATCAGACCATGCAGCCATGCATCTAGAACTGGAGTGGTTCCCTAAGAGCCCTCTGAGAAATTGGTCATTTGATCGATCACTGCTTTCTTCACTAGAGGTTACTAATGTTTTTAATGTGGAGGCCCAGCACCTCATGGATATTAATATTGGGACAGCTTCTCCGGGTTGTGTGTGGGACTCATTTAAGGCCTTCTTAAGGGGCCTTATAACAAATAAGGCTACATACAAGAGAAAGATCTATAGGGAAGCTGTGGCTTCCTTGGAATCTGAGATGGCCAGAGTGCAAGCAGAAATAGCCGTGCATCCGGATGTTCTTTCTACCACGCTACAGGAGTGGCAAAACAAATTAGTTACTCTAAAAGGGGAATTGGGCTCAGTCTTGAATGCTCGGGTTCTCGAGAGGTGGGAACCGAGTAAATTAGCCCATTTTGAATAAGGTGAGGGGGCTGGGAAGTTGTTAGCCTGGAAGGCAAAGACCGACCAGGTTAGAAACAATATTGATTCAATTATTTCTGGTAGTGTAACACACTCTGCCGATGAAGATATCAGGGGAGCTTTTCGGGAATTTTTTAGTGAAATATAACCGTGAGGACAAAAGTATTGAGGTTAAGCAGGTTGAAGACTAGTTGATGGGAGTTTCTCTTCCTGCGTTGTCATTAGAACAGCGTGTTACTTTGGAACAAACTATCACGCAGGAAGAAGTTAGACTGGCGATTTCGAGCAGTAAAAAGGGTAGGGCAACCGGCCCAGATGGTTTGCCGTCCGAAATTTATAAGGTCTTGGACTTAACAATTCTCCCTTTTCTTACCCAGCTGTTTAATCAGATTGTCCAAGAGGTAATGCCCCCTCCGATTTCTTGGAACAGTGCATCTATAACCCTAATACTGAAACCAGGAAAACCGGCAACCTGTTGTGAGTCTTACAGACCAATTTCCATCTTAAATTCTGACTATAAGATCTTTGCGTCAGTTTTGGCAAACAGGTTGGGGGCGGTAGCTACAAGTATCTTGCACTCAGATCAGAAGGGTTTTGTAAGGGGTCGCCAGCTGTATGAGCTGACTTACGACCTTATAGGTGCCATCGATATGGCATCTGTGGAGTCACTCCCCTTGGCCGTTCTCACATTGGACACCACCAAGGCTTTCGATAGGGTCAATTGGATATACCTATCGGAGGTCATGGGGAAATTTAACATCGGGGAAAAAATTCGGCGTGCTGTGAGGCTTTTGTACCAGAATCCATCTACCTCCTTGCTCGTGAACGGGGATTTGTCAAAGCCATTTAACATCACACGTGGTACACGCCAGGGCTGCCCTCTCTCCCCCCTCTTATTCGACCTATATATTGAGCCTTTCGCTCAACGGTTGTGGGATGATTGTAACATCAAGCCCTTTATTTATGAGGGGTGGGAGAAGAAGGTAGCCCTGTACGCGGACGATGTCCTCGTCTTTTCCTCTGAACTCCACTCGGCTTTTCCAGCAGTGATTGCTTTGGCCCATGATTTCGGCAAAGTGTCCGGCTATGAAATCAATGCCACTAAGACGGATATTATGGTCTGGAATGACCCTGAGCCGGTGGCAGGGGCTCAGTTGAGTTCTACTCTACGTTATCTAGGCCTTAATATTTATAAGGACATAAATAAAATTGTACCATCAAATTTTTCGAATGTTGCCAAAGAGTGTCGTAGACTGATGCAATCTTGGTCTTCGCTTCCCCTATCTCTTTTGGGTAGAGCAAATCTAATAAAAATGTCCATACTCCCAAAAATTTCTTTTTTGTTCAACACTATCCCCCTTTTTTTTTAGCCCTCCCGGTTAGCCAAACTTCAGAGTGATACAAGTTCTTTCATCTGGAACGACCACATTCCCAGAATAGCCTGGAAAAAACGTAGGCGCCGCAGAGAAAAGGGGGGTTTGGCGGCTCCTGATTTACAGTTATATGCGTGGGTCTTTCAATTCTCCCATGCTAGGATGCTGCTAAAAACGCCCACATACTCTGCATGTGGATGTATGTTTGCAGCACTACTTAGAGGGGAAAGGGTTGCCGAGCAGGGGTTTCTGTTTAAATTTGGTGACCCCAAATTCTTTAAAAAAGTGAAACTGAAGGTGCTGCGGGATATAGCTAAAACATGGGTGAAACTTAGGTGCTCTATAAAAATTGACTATTTCACAAGTAGGTCACCACTGTGGAATTCACCTGGGACCCTGGGTTGGCTTCTCGACAGCCTTGCAATACCACTGAGAGAGGCAGGTATGGAGGTTTGGGGGGATTTATTTGTGGAAGGTTGCCTACTTCCGTGGGAGGCTTTACTATCTAAAATAGGGACGGGACTCTCTAGGTTCAAATACCTACAAATTGCAAGTTGGGCACACTCAAAGATCTCTGCTAAGGGTAGATTCCCGATAGGGGGTGACAGCAACATAGTGTCCCTCTTACTGGATAAGCCACCAACCAGAAAGGAGGTTTCACTTTGGTATAACCTATTATTGGAAGAGGTCGAGGGTGAGTTCCAACTCCCAGAGTCGTTGTGGGCTTCTTCCATCACTGATCACAACGTGGAGAATTTGTGGTTTGAGTCTTTTAAGATCTTGTGGGACATAGTGAAACCTTCCTGGTTGCGCCGGAATCATCTTTTTACCCTACATAGGGCCTACTACTCGCCTCAGAGACTTTCAAAATTCTCAAATAATTCATCAGTGGCATGCCCTAAATGCGGGTTGATTGCTGCTTCAGACCTGCACAGGTTTTTGGAGTGCCCCCTGCTGCTGCCCTTTTGGAATGCGGTATGTCTCGCACTTACGACTGCCTTGGGCTCTGAAGTCCTGATAAGTTCCGCTCTTGTAATATTTGGAGTTGCACCAGAGTTTCGGGGTTCGGCTAAGAATCTACTCTTTTATGGTATCTTGCTGGCCAGAAGAGAAATTTGTAGAAAATGGAAAGATCCGTTACCTCCTACCTTGCTGGACTGGCGTACCTCAGTGCTACAAACATCTAAAGTGGATCTATCAAGATCGGGTAATCCGGATAAGAGAAGTTCTTGTTGAACTGGCTATAATTGATATATTCGACCGTGGGTTTCCCCCCCCCCCCCCCTCGTCCAATGATTAGGCTGCTTGCTAACCTTCAGGTTTGGTATACTTAATAGGGTGATATTGGCATCAACGATGGGTATTTGACTGCAGCAAACTACCCCTTTGGCTGTCCTAGTGTGGTGCTTTTGGAGTATGGAGATTGTACTGAGGGATGACACGTCATGTATCGGTTAGTGCCCCTACCAGTTTATCTGTGACAGTATGTCCCTCTTCATGCACTGTTACTCGGTCACAAAGGGCGAAAATGAGGACAAAAAAAAAAAGACAAAAAAAAAATTACAAAAAGAGAAGTTGTATTTGTTAAATCACCTTGGGCACGGCTATGGTGTTTTGCAACAGTTGATTGATTCTAAACTCGCATTTATTTATGACGTCAAACCCTACAACTATATATATATATATATTTTTTTGCAGTGTTTTATATAGCGCGAACTAGAACCGAACCGAATCAGTTATCAGAGCGCTTTACATAGCACCGGTTACGTTACATGAGGACACACTTTCATTTTATATTACTATATTACTATCATTGAATATTTCTACAGTTGGCTATTTTTTGGTAGTGGAATACGTGATTAGCAGGTTGAGCTGTATTATAAAGTGGTGCGTATGTAAAGCGCTCCAATGTCTTCGGGTCGATTTTTTGCTATCTAAATGTACTTCTGTTTTTTTAAAAAGTAAAGGGACTCAAAGGAGCTTATTTGCGTATTGAAATTGCTATAAAATGTGAAAACTTTTATAGTCACTTCTAACCGCGCTCTCTTTGTGCTTTGAAACAAAATATAACAGTATTGCCTTCCTTCTGTTTTGCAACAGTGGATTGATCATAAACTCGCATTTATTCCTGACATCAAACCCTCCAATTATATTACTATCATTGCATATTTCTTCAGTCGACTTTTTATTGGCAGTGGAATCCGTGATTTGAAGGTTGGGCTGCATTGTAAACTGGTGCACGTGTAAAGCGCTCCAAAACTGGTCCGTGTGTAAAGCGCTCCAATGACTTCGGGTCCAGTTCGCGCTATATAAATGTACTTCTGTTTTGGTAAAAATAAAGTAACTCAAAGTAGCTTATTTTTCCATTCAAATTGTTTGCAACTGAAATCTTTCATAAGATATATATGCACTCTGTTTGTGCCTTGGAAATAAATAAAACAGTCCTGCCGTGCTTCTGTTCTGCAACACACACAACCACACACACACCTACAACCACACACACACACAACCACACCCATCAACACACACACAACCACAAGCACACACACAACACACACAACCACACACACAACCACACACACAACACACACACAACCACAACCACCCACAACCACACAGCACAACCACAACCACACACACCCACACACACAACCACACAGCACAACCACAACCACACACAACACAGAACCACACACAGAACCACACACAGAACCACACACACAGAACCACACACAACCACAACCACACACAACCACACACACAACCACACACACACAACCACACAACTACACACACACACACAACCACACACACACAACCACACACACACAACTACAATCACACACACAACACCACACACGCAACCACACACACAACCACACACACAAAACACACACAACCACAACACACACAACCACAACAGACACAACCACACACACAACCACACCATCAGTGCACACTTTCACCAGGCAGAGACACCATCAGTCATCAGTGCACGCTTTCACCGGGCACAAACACCACCAGCCATCAGTGCACGCTTTCACAGGGCACAAACACCACCAGCCGTCAGTGCACGCTTCCACCAGACACACATCACCAAACGTCAGTGCATGCTTTCACCAGGCACACACACACACCACCAGCCGTCAGTGCACGCTTTCACCAGGCACACACCACCAGCCTTCAGTGCACGCTTTCACCAGGCACACACACCACCAGCCATCAGTGCACAATTTCTACAGGCACACACGCCACCAGCCATCAGTGCACACATCAATTGTTAACGCATCTACAATTAACTATTGTAGCAATCGCAGTATGGCGCACTTTACTTTGAAACATATTCATCTAAAGCGCAGCATGCCACCATTTCTACAAAAATAACTACAAATTTTTTTGGCCTACAATGTATACACTTTTGTTGTAATTGGTGTTGCAAGATTTAGCAATGCCAATAGCTCAAACTTAATTAATGCGAGACCTATTGCATTGCAAATGCTTGAATATTGGGACAAGGATACACTCATACCATGTAAAGCTAAAACCAGTTGAAATAGATGCATTAAATACTTGCGTAAGTAAAGGGCCCCATAGGGTGATATTTGCTTTAAAAATATTGACAGGGACACCATCCGGGCCTGAGACATAGCCCCCCTTTTGCTCTACCATGTTTGGAGGTTATCGCATTGGTGTGAAAGGTTCTGTAACCATTAATATGAATTGGCTCTGTCACCCATGTTTCCTGCATGTATTGGTGCTCTTTCTGGTATCAAGCTTTCTGCTATACTGGGCCCGGGAATAGGATCCATCAATATCTTATGAGCAATATCCATAACAACAGGATTTCCAGATTTAACACTGAGTGATGGGTCACTTTCCATAATATTCCCATGTACTTCATTCTCATATATCCAATAATTCGACTAGCCCCCATACCAGCATTGACCATATAATTCATTTGTGTTTGATCCCTACTAAATACACTAGATATCATAGGTGCTCCCCTCAGACTAGCAATAACAGACCCATTTTGTCAAACTACTTCTTCCAGATTCAGTAACGTGTTAAAATGGTTAGATGTGGGTATTCCATAGCTTGTACTGGGAAATATCGGAGGAGCGAGTTTTCTCTGGGTAACAAAGTCAAACTGGCTAGGCTTATAAAAATAACCCAAAGGAACAATATTAATCTCATCTTCACTTATTGGGTTATTAAACACCCTGCCCAGGATTGTCTCAGTTAAATGAGGGGTTTTAAAATTCAGAATTACGCAATCTCCCTCATGATCTTTTCGTCCCCTTCCAATCCAACTCACCCTTCTAGCCATTTTAAACTTGTTAAATAAACTGTCTGTCAAGCCTGTTCTGGACCCCAACCAGGATAGCGATTTGTTTCTTAGGATTTCCCATGCCTCCTCAGTCCCTTTGCGGAGCCTCGGTACATTAGTTAGTACCACAACGTATGGAGTTACAGCCAGAGGTAGATCTATATATAGCACTTGTTTCTCAAACTCTAAACCTCTCGATACATCTGAGGTTCTAATAACACTATGCCCCTCACACTGGTTATTATTACATCCATTGGGTATAATTGATCTGGAGCTAATCGCCGTATTTCCAGTCCCATCTCCCATTTTTCGTTGGGGACTTTGATTGCGAGATTGTAAATGTGTACCAAAGTTTGAAATGGTATCATCTTTTCTTACATATTGTGTGACCTTAGGAAGAGGTTCACTTTTACTGTGATATTTAATCAACATATCTTCTATTGCCCCCAGTCTTCCACTTAGTTTTCCTAAAATATCCTTGATAAGTATCTAAGGCTTCCAATTCAATTTGCACTTTTAGCACTTCATTCTGCAATCGTGCCTCATAACTGGCTAGGGCCTTCTCCCACCCACAGATTTCATTTTGTGCTGGTGTCCTGCCATTTTCTATTACTTTTGTTTGTTTTGAGTTTACTATAGCCGTATCCTTTGAGCCATGTTCCGTATTCTGATTATGGGAATTATCAGGATTTCGAGATCGTTTCGAGGGCGGCTGGTGGTCACTCTCTGAGTCAGTACCGTTGATGTGGTCTGAGATGTTTACCACACATCCGTTTCTAACTTCAGATCCATCTGTGCAACTTGGCTTTTCCATTTGCGGATCAATTAGTATGTTGGTATTATTGCTAACACTGGTAGATACAATCGGGCCTCTATGCTATTAGATTTACCTGAGGTCATAGCCTCTTCAACATTTGAGATTTGCTTCTCAATGGCACCCATTGCACCAGTAAGATAGTTCATTAGCGATAGACAAGGTCCTTCCTCTGTTTTTACCAGTTTCTTTTTCGTCAGAGTAGTTACATTTTTACGTTTCCCCATATTAGATTACTTATACAGAAACAAGATCTTATACACTTAATACAAACAGTAAATATTAACACTTAAACTCACACAAGTTCAGGTTTCCTTGCAAACTGCACAGTCCTTCAGTAGGATTCCCTTACAAGCGAAGTACACAGTACCTTAGATGATTATCGGGGAAAATTAACCAAGAGCCTTGGCCCAGCCCAGCCTCTTCCGGCTGATGACGGCCAAGGACGGGCCCGCCCTTGGCCAGGGCTTTGCCCGGGCGTGCGTCCCGCGCAGCGGGAGCCCTCCGGGATTCTTATGGGCCTGGATGACTGGCAGGAGCTGCATCTCTCGCCGGACCACAGTGCCATCTGGGAAATAGAGTCCCAGGCAGTCCGCGGCCCGCGCTTGAGAGCAGTACAATGTCCCAACAAAGTCCGGTGGCAGAATGTCCAAATCGAGGGGCAAAGCAGTGTGGCAGCACAAAAAGGAGGCAGCAGTCAGGCAAGTAAGGGCTGTGTATGTATTTACAGATGTCTAACACTCCTCTCTGATAAGCCTAAGGCTGCTCGACCACCCTCTCCCCTAGAGGGGAATCTTGGGTTTGCTAGAGAACGCCCCTGTCCACTAGTAAGGTAATACCTGGACTATTTTAATGCTTTACCTCAGTTTGATATATCATATAAAGAGTCAGCTTCTTACACTTATCCCCACAGAACGATCTGGAGGACTCATCTTTAGGAGGGGATTGCTTGCCACCCCTGGAAAAAGTGTTGGATTGACCCTGTTACAGGGTGGTCGTGTTCCTCTAAGTGCAAGATACAGTGGCTTGGAGTATGATGCAGTGGGGAAGGGATACTAGGATGATCTGTGCCCCTCAGGACCTACATGCTGCCTGTCTGATCCCTCATCCTGACCCAGAAAGTACTGGATCGAGTGCTACAGGGGTGAGGAACCCAGGCTTTGCCTGTATACCTCTCAAGTTAGCCCTGAAAGGGTCAAAATTGTTGCAGAAATTGCATGCCAGGAGTCAAAAGTTCCAAAGAACGTGCTCTCCTTGAAGAGTTCCTGGGTACTGGGAACTGCTGAAAGGCATATCCTTAATGGTTGGCGGGACATCTTCTGAAAAGTCTGGAGGCCAAGTGGATCCTTGGTGCCGAAAGGCTTTCCAGAGGGAACTGGAAGAGTGCTAAAGATGTGCAACATGGTCTTCAATTTGCTGCAACATCACCGATGACATGGGGGTGCATTGTCGCTCCACAGAGTACTGGGAGAGAGACTGAATTGAAGGCGGCATGGGGACAAATCTTGTTTGGTTCTCTTGTGTTTCCTGTCAGACTTAAAGAACAAGTTACTTAACTTCGGTAACAATATATCTGTAAGAGACATAGATTAGATATGGATTCCTCACCTTAGAATTACCCCCAGGCGTCAGACTGGATCCGGAGAATTATTTCGTCAGCAGTAACCCTGCTCGTCGATAGGTGGCGTTGGTCGACACCACGTTCGTCATTGGCGTTGTGGTCGCCGGAATGACGTTGCGATATCTACTTAGACGCCGCCCTCACACACTGACGTCAGTTCTTTACACGACATTCCATGCCAAAAGCGCAGAGCCATGCAAGACACGGACAACTAATGCACGAAAACTAGGGCCCTGAAAGGGAGTCCCTTACTCTAGAAGTCAGTTCGCAGAACGGGGAGGATGGGTGGGGCGGTGAGGAATCCATAACTAATCTATGTCTTTTACAGATATATAGTTAACGAAGGTAAGTAACTTGTTCATCTGAAAGAGACAATTAGTTATGGATTCCTCACCTTAGAATAGATACCCCTGTTGTGTATCGATTTAGATTCCGTGTGAATTTCCTGTTTCATGCCCTTATAAAGGTACATTTCACATTGCCCTTATATAGGCATAGAAATCCAGTCCTTATTTAGCCATAGCCCATGCTACCCAAATACAGGCATGGCTACTTACATCCGTTCATCTACGTCACAACGACTTCTTGGAAAACTAGACTCTTAAGCTTTAGGGACTTCCCCCTTGCCTGGATATTGATTTCTCCAAGAACTCATTTATTATGCATGAACATCTATTCCTTAGGGGCTAATTCATGACGTGCATATGCCTGACTTTTACGCCAATACTGGCATTCCTCGACACCTTCAAGGTATAAATATACCTTCACTTGCTATGGCAAAGCACGGTGTGGTTCGGTGCAGTTCGACTACCTACTTGCATGACGCAGCTCTCCACAGCAAGTACCGAAGGAAGCCAACTCTCCAGCTGACACACTGACTAGAAGCTGTCATTTTCCTGCCGATAAACCAGCTCCAGTGTTTCTGACTCAACTTGCGGGGTGTTGGGAAATCGAGTCCCAGGAAAGAGATGCCAACTTCTCTCATTCTAAGGTATGGAGCTGATTAGAACCTAGAGAAACCTTTGGCAATTCTTGGCAAAATTAAACTATGGCTAAGACAGCACCTACTTCCTCCCTCGTACTAGACCTAGGTTAGGTACACTGGGGCAGGCGTATTTTAGAAGCACCAGTTGAGTATTTTAGCCTGTGTTATTTATGTATGTATCTTTGTATGTGTCATAGCAACAGACAATGCTATTACAGTATTTTATATTACTGTTTACGCTGTACGCATTATACTTCGCATTCTGTCTAACAATTGTAGCAGTTCATATCTCTTGCATGAGAAATAAACCCTTTTTTATTGAAACACCCGTCTCTCTATTTTTATGCA
This sequence comes from Lissotriton helveticus, assembly GCF_964261635.1. NCBI lineage: Eukaryota > Metazoa > Chordata > Amphibia > Caudata > Salamandridae > Lissotriton > Lissotriton helveticus. Next base: position 1,466,419,828 of record NC_136057.1, on the reverse strand, counting down.
ACTCTGTAGAAACGAAGCATGCACGATTGACTGAGTGAAATACTTATCTATTGCTTCCACGACTCTGAAGATATTGTTCCGACTCTAAGGGAAACAAAGTTGTCATGTTTATGCGGTTGTCAGAGACTAATCCCTTCTTGTTCATTCGAGAAAGTTTCTAGTGACCTCCGAGTTAGCTGGCACACACAATTAAGTTTAATGTACTCGATAGAGACATAGTGACCTCAGTCCTATGCCAAATTATTTATTTTTTATTTATTTATTTCACTTATATAGCGCAACAGCTACCCAACAAAGGGTTTCCCGGCGCTAGTGATTCAGTGGTATGTTACAGGACAAGGCATTTTCAAATGTTGAACAACCAGGTTTTTAAGGCTTTTCTGAATTTCATGTAACTCACCTCATTACGTATTGCGTGTGGCATAGCATTCCATAGTGAAGGTCCAAGAAATGCAAAGGATTTTCCACCCATGCGTGATAATTTTATTTTGGGGATCACAAAGTAATTAGCTGTTGCAGATCGGAGAGTCCGGGTGGGATGATAGAGATGGACTAGCTTTTGTAAGTACTTAGGGGCATTTTTAGTGGAAATCTTGTGCATAAAGAACAGGGATTTAAATTTAATCCGGTTCTCTATTCTCAACCAGTGTAACTCCCGAATATATTTGGAGGTTGATGAGGAAATGGGGATTTTCCATAACAGTCTCGCCGCCGCGTTTTGCACTGTCTGCAATCTGCGGATCGTTGCCTTTTTTGCCCCCAAATATAGCACATTGCCATAGTCAAGCCTAGATGTTATTAAGGCGTTGATGACCGTTTTCTTAGTGGATTCGGGTAGCACCCAGCAGATCTTTTTGAGCCATTTTAGTATTGCGAAGCAAGTGGCCGATGTCTTCACAGCTTGCTGATGCATGTTCAGGGAGTCATCAACAATGACACCTAAATTTCGAGCCTGCGTAGCCGGAACCGGGGGTGTACCCATTTCAGATGGCCAATGTTGGGGTCCCCACAGTTCTTTATTATTTCCCAGGACAATTAACTCGGTCTTATCACCGTTCAGTTTAAGAAAGTTTTCTTGCATCCACCCTGTAATCTTTCCCAATCCTAGTTTTAAGGTGGAAGGATTGTATAGTGTATATTATTCCAATGCGCAGAGCCTATTAGGGATATAGGAACTACACTACATGGGGCCCAACAGTTTGGTAAGGCACTAATTTAACGCTAGATACTGAAGTAACTCAGTCGTACTTTTCTCAGAGACCCCTTTTACTCATAATACGCCAGTAGACGTCTGAAGTGGGTGAGGGATAATTTCCGCCATAGCTGAGTAGGACGAAAATCCTATGTATTAGCTTTTTGGTTTGTTCAATGTTGAAGGATACAGTGTTCCAAAATATTGTGCACCTTATCTTTGTTCCATTGAAACTTGCTCTGCAGTTTTCATTAAACAAACAAATGTCCCTAAACTGGGATAGCAACACTGAAACCAGTGGAGCTGCGGCTGATCCAGCCGAGGCAACTTTTAACTTTACAGGTTTTCAAGAAACCGATGTGCATGCTCTAATCATTCCTCAAAATGTGTAAGGAAAGCCATCACTATAAAACTTATAAAACATTGCCTATCATCAAGAGGTGGTAGAGCAGTTTTTGTGAAAGAGGCACATGAATATCACCAGACAGAGGTATTCTATTCATGGATAGTCTTACCTGAAGCAAATCCAGTAACACGTATGTTTCACTTCTACAAAGAAGATGATCCACCAGAGGAATATATTCCTTTCAGGGCTATTGAAATTTCACTCACATACCAGGAGCATGAGCTTTGGTTTAACGGCGCCCTAAAACATTTAAATCACATTACCAGGTTCGGTCCACTAGGTAGACCAGGAGCAACATGGCCGGTTTTAGCCGGCTATACACCACATCCTGACATTAATGACATGTCAGACGTAGAGTTACTAGCTCAACCAAAAATCTACAGACAATTGGTCCAATATGTCCAATATGTCATGTGGACTCTTACAGTCCAGCCTACAATAGTTATTCCACAACAAACCTCTCACCAGGGGAATACACTAAAAATGACACCACAGACTTGACATGCAGTCATGGGTAAACTACCCACTAAACGTGAACAAATTCCATTCTGGATAGCTCAAACAATTACTCAGATCGAAGCAGTATTTCCTAATACCAGCCCTAATGAAAAACACAGAATTTTAACAATCTGTTTACCAATGGGGATCACATCACATCTGGAGGACTGCACCACTTGGGGTACAGTCTTCGCTGCAATCTACACTACTACTCCTTATAAAAAATAGTGGGAAAATAGCAAAAAAACTTCCAAAGAGAAGCGTTCTCATTCCTGAGGTAGGTCTCCTCAAAAGGAGCCCCCTGAAAGGAGGTACACCTCAGGAATAGGGATAATTTGATAAAACCTGATAGTTATCAAGATACTGATACGCGTTCCTCTCTGACCTTTCAGACTTCGTCACAGAAATCCGAAAGAAGAGGACGGTCAGAAAACAAAGAAGAACGTGTGAAGTCCAAAGACGTTCAACATGTTCAGAAAAGCCAACCAAAAACTCAATTCACCAAAAAGAGGGTAGCAGACATGCCGAGGATCTTGAGGACACAACTCAAGAACGGAGAATCGGCTCAGACAATGTTGGACAGCACAGCAGGAGTAACTACAGCTCGCCAGAACCTGAAGGGACTTCTGGAGAGAGTGGACTTGAATGAGGACATTGAAGTTGAAATTGCAGATACCAGGGTTAGTTCTCCACATAGGTTATATGAAATAACACTCTGGATGGAGGGAGACATACCAAGCAAAGTGAAAGCACTCTTTTGGCAGTGGCTTTCTAAAGGTTACGATATACTTCTGGCTGAACAAGACTGGCCACCAGAATTTGTCAGGGAGTGCCCACATGGTGAAGACATCATTATGCCAGCCTTCTCTAATCATATTCAAATACATTTGAAATATACTTATGCCAGGAAATGGGCAGTCGTCCAAGACCCAGCATTATACTAAAATCATGCAGGATGGGATTTGGATTCTCCTCACCATAAAATCCAGTTGAAAAATCAACCAACTGCACAAAGGCCGTATCTAGTTAATCAAGAAGCTAAAAAACAGGTCAGCGAGATCTTAGATCAACTTGAATACCAAGGGGTGATTGAAACATGCACCTCATCAATGAACAATCCTTTGTTTCCTGTCTCCAAACCAGACAAAACATATAGTCAAGTATTGGATTACAGACACTTAAACTCTTGTTGCAAAACATTTGCAGTGCAAAATGCACACAGTACAGCATTAATGAATAACATTGTGTGTAAAAATAGAAAAACACATTAGATATTTCTAATGGTTTCTTTTGTCAAAACATTGCTCCAGAAAGTAGGTATTTGACCACTTTCTCAATAATGGGGACACTGCTCCACTTCTGTCGTCTCCCTCAAGGATTCAAGAATAGTGCTGGGTTATTCTCAGCAAGGGTAACAGAGATACTACAAACTTATGATGACGATGCATTGTCATATGTCGATGATGTCTATCTGACAGACAATGACTTGGATAGGCCCTTGAACAGGGTGAACACCATTATACTTGGATTTGCCTCTGAAGGGTATAAATTAAAATCGAGAATTGCCCATCTCAACGTCCTCTTTCTAGGATATGAGCTATCGAGTGAAGGTATAGGCCTGGCAGCCAACTTTTTAGAAAAGTGTGCGCTGCTCCAACCTCCAAAAACGCTGAAGAATTTACAGTCCATCCTAGGTTTCCTGAATTGCGGAAGAACGTACATTCTAAATTACGCAGAAAGGGTTAAACCTCTCTACTAATTAATTAAACCTGATTTTAAAATCATTCATTGGATAAAAGAACACACAGAAATATTGCGTTCACTTCAAAAAGACATGTTAGCAACCAAACATTTACAAACACGCGTAAACGTATCAATGCGGATTCACCTACATAACTTTTAACGAAGGTGAAAAAGTACCAATTGCCTACAAATCACATTTGTACACACAAGCAGAAATTAAATTCACTTCAACAGAAAAAATTCTGAAAGCTGTTCAAACCGCTGTAGCAAGAGAAAGAGAACTAGCACTTGGGGAAACGCATTACGGCCGTAACTCCCATACCTGCCTTAGAGGCAGTGACAAAAGCGAGCATTCCAAATGCAAAAAGTTTACATTAGAGATGGATACAATGGGTTAATTCTCTTACTGCAACTGATGTTGAATACATATTTGATCCATATTTGAAAACTCAAGCATTTCTACAATACGAACAAGAATGTCCTCTGCCTACTGAAATTCTGCCTCTAGACCAGTATGAATATATAATTTATACTGACGGATCAGCACAGCCTACTACGGAAGGTAAACAAGCTTATAGTGCTGCATGCGTGATCGTTAAAGGTCGTATGCGCGATGGCAAATTCAGACCTATAGTCACAAAAAAGCAATCTCTAGGCGATTGTACAGCTCAGCGAGCTGAACTACAAGCATTCAAAATGTCACTTGAAAATACGGATCGCGAATTCCCCACACTCATAGTGTGCGATTCTTTCTATTGTGTCCAATCTTACAAAGAATATTTACAGAATTGGCTTAACGGTTTCAAAGACGCAAAAGGTGGCACAATCAAGCATAAAAAGCTTTGGGAACAAGTAGTTCAGTTACGAGAAGGACTACAAACCACTCACGTGATACACACGCTGAGTCATCAACGTGATGGCGTACATGTTGAAGGGAATTCATTGGCTGATGAAGCTGCAAAGGCAGCTGTACAAACGGCTTCCGTAGCTGCAATCATTGTTCAAAAAATGAAAATAGACAGTGAAATAATACTGGCTGTCAGTGCTACATGCAAAGGCAGCGGTGCAAAGTTACCTAAAAAGTTTCCACTCAAATACTCATATATAATTGATGCGAATAGCGTTCCGTTTGCTCGAATCCCTGGAGTGGGGGATAAGGTAATTCCAAACAGGGAACGTAGTCTTTATCGGCTCATACGCAATTGGCACGTCACATTCTGACCAGGGTCCTGCGTTTAGCTCTCGAGCTTACAGAGAGGCCATGGCCACTTTGGGCGTTGCATTGCAGTATTCTAGTACATTCCATCCTGAGGCAAATTCAGTTGTGGAGAGAAAAAAACGGGACATAAAGCAATCTATAATAGCTAGAGTATTAGGTTCGGGTGACGGGTGGGTCAAACATCTAATAAATGTCCAACGTAGTCTTAACACCTTGCCAATAAGTTCTCTAGGGGGTAGCACTCCATATGAGGTCCTCTCTGGGACAAGAATGTTGGTCTCAGACCTTGATTGTCACACATCAGTGGTGGAACAAAAGAAATTTGATATCAAAGATCGTTTGGCTGTTTTACAGGACTTAATGAACTAAGAACGAAACAAAGCAACGTGTTCCTGAAGCCAACCACCACTGGGAAAAAACCAACCGTCCCAGCAAGGCCTGTCTGGATCCCAAAGCTTGGTCTCTAGTCAGAGAGAAGATCGCGGACAAGAAGGAATTTGGGCCTTCTTACAGACAACCAGTACCTGTTCTAGCAATCTACGGATAGAGAACAGTTTAACTGCCGCCCCTTGCTGGTAAAAAGGAGAACAGGTTTGTGTCCATCGACCTGATCAAACCACACTGTGTGGCCGATACTAAGCAGTAGGCCAAGTGGACTCCGACCAAGTAGCAGACACAGTCCTCTAGCTACAATCCAAGAGGTTCAAACTAAGAGACTCATCACCTTTGAAGAATCTGCAGTGAGAAAAGAAGGACTATGCAACAAATCTATAGAACTTGTACCTCTTGAGACCCAAATAACAGTTCATCATGAAACACCTGTCTACAACGAAGTAACAAGTGACCAAGTGGTTCCAGCGATTTCAACTAATCCGGCTGTAGTCCCAACCACTGACAGAACCTATGGCTATTTCATTAACTTTGATACGCTTTCTGAGGATCCCAGCGAACCTGAAACCGATGCCAGGAAAAAAGAAACTTTCAAAGAACAAGCAACTGACTTTTTCCGACACCTGGAAAAAACGTATCTGGTTTCACCATGGATTGAACTTTGGATTGTGTTGGGAATATTTTTTCTTCTATTTTGGTTAGCTCTGGTAATAACTCTGGGTATGCTGATAAATGGAAGATATGTCAAAATGGGCACAGCAAGTAAGAACGTCAACTTACTCCTCAAGCCACACAAATCATCTCATCATGAAAAAAAGCCTTGACAGCAGTCAACATCACAGCCGTTCCTATACCTGATGGTATAGCTTGGAACAAAACAGAATATTACATTTTTGGCCCGTCGGAGCTGTTGAAGATTCCACACTTATTCAAGATTTCATTAAGTGACTGTTTCATCTAGTACCTTTTCTGATGATTGGGACTTCAAGACTGTTAATAATATGATGTCAGATCTAGAAATGTCGGCAGTATTCACAAATCATGAATAGTTAGAAGCTTCATCAAGCTATGAACAAATGTATTGTTATAACCCTTATGGTAATCATTTCTTGCACAAATCTGCAAATCCTAGAGATGCATTAATGTATAACCAATGGGAACATTGTCCTATGCCACCAAAGGGTAGCTCAAAAACCTTTGCTATGAAATTTCCATACTTTTCAGGGTTCAATGTACCCAATCCAGAATCATTTTACTTTAAGAATGTAAACAAAACAGGTCTGAAATATATGTTAACAAATACCAAACAGATTTATTCTGCAGCCTTTTTTGCCCAACTGTCTAGACTAGGTTTCGACTTTTGCCAAGACAACATTGAGACAAAAACGGTCTGGGGTACGAAAGATTGGCAAGTGCAGGGGAGGGGGTAAAAGCTATGTTTAGAGCTTGTATCATCCCTGAGCAAATGATGTATTTGAATGACACTGTTCAACAGACGTCTTGCCTTGGGTTAGCCAAGAACAAAGACATGAACAATCCATCCATACCTACATCTACACCCGAGAGTGATAACACTTCAGAGGGGGAGGACGACGTACATACTATTTTGCTTCAGAACAGATCCAGATTGGGAAAAATGGTTAATCTGGCCCACAGACACAAACAACTGTCAAGATAGATTCCTGAACAAGACATCAGGGTTTAAAATCAATAGTCCAGACCCAAGATATGTTCAAAGACAGCATCCTGGAATAGTAACAACAAACAGTGTAGGGAAGCTCTGCCCTGATTGGCTACAAAGATCTACACTTAAGGATGTAAAGCAACACTTTTCTTTGCTTAAAGATGGCGAAGATCTTAGGGAATTCGTGTTAGGACCAAGAAAAACGCGTCAAAAACGTTTCATATATGCCGGTATATATGCTGCATATAACGAAATATGGAAGATTACGCAAGCAGAGACTGCAGAACGAATACGAGAAATTGATCATATTAATTTAGAGAAATCTCTCTCTGTAGTTGACGATGGGTTAACGGCTGTCGTCCAGGATTTATTCATTGGACAGCACAGTATCTTCTGCCTTCGACATCATGGAACAGGACTTGGTCATGTTGCAACATGGTCAGTCGCAACTACGTTCTATCATGCTATTAGGCTGGACGTTACAAAACCTTCGTTCAGGCTATGTGCCTTGGTGTTTAATCAATACCACATCACTGTTTTCAGAATTCAATCTCACTGATAAACAGATCAAACTGGCACAGAGGGGAGCAGACTATATGGTGCTGAGCATTGAAAAACTGTAAAGATTGCCATTTATGGTATCAGAAAAACTAGCTACTGAATGGATAATACATGGAACAAATAAGTAGAAGGGAGGTCTCCTCTCAGATCCAATCAGGGACGAGGAGAAAACAACAGAGGAAAACAAAGGAATGGTCCCTAGTAGGCCTAGAGTTTAGGCAGAAAAAAGGAATATTTTTCTTTTAAGAGGATGTGGAAGGGGAGTGAAGGGGGGTGAGCCGGCGATCAGCCTATAGATGCCATAACCACATGAAAAATAAATCCCAATAATTGAGGGAAAAGGTACACAAAAAAACTTATAACACAAGATTTAGAAAATTGTACAATTTTTAATTCACAAAATACAAAAAATAAATATATAGTGCCAGTAAAATACAATTTAAAAATGTACTTTAAAATGTACATGTATACACAGAAGTATATTAAAAAGCATGAACACAAGTTGTCGACGCAGCTAGCCAACTTGTACCCAGTCCACAAGTCCATACCACATGCTTAATAAAAGAGGAGAAAAAAATTTGCCCGTCTTTGTAAACCAGTATGCTGAAACAATAGCTGCTAGTCATTTGTGTAAAAATGTGGATTTTTTTAATTCTGTGAACTTTTGGATAATGTTCTCACTTTAAAAAAAGAAATATAGCCATGTTTAATAGAATGTTTCTTCTTCTAGAACCCTGTCCTGATGAAGGTTACATCTTAGATACCGAAACGCTGCGTCGACAACTTGTGTTCATGCTTTTTAATATACTTCTGTGTATACATGTACATTTTAAAGTACATTTTTAAATTGTATTTTACTGGCACTATATATTTATTTTTTGTATTTTGTGAATTAAAAATTGTACAATTTTCTAAATCTTGTGTTATAAGTTTTTTTGTGTACCTTTTCCCTCAATTATTGTGATTTATTTTTCATGTGGTTATGGCATCTATAGGCTGATCGCCGGCTCACCCCCCTTCACTCCCCTTCCACATCCTCTTAAAAGAAAAATATTCCTTTTTTCTGCCTAAACTCTAGGCCTACTAGGGACCATTCCTTTGTTTCCCTCTAATACATGGAACAATCACTCTGCTGGTTACAATTATCCATTTCCAGTATTGCCTAAAACACATACCAGCAGGCACATATGAAAGGTTGGGTAAAGAATACATCAAGACATCCTGGGATTTACCATACACACACAGATGTTAGAGTGGGAGATGTGAAGTGTTTCTTAGCGGTTCAAACTGTGAAAGCGTACTAAGCGGTTCTCTCCTTTGTCAGGCTATTATTTACACGGGGCCTCCGTTGGGTTCTTTAACAACTTATACTCTCACCTGCAAGGTTCACCAGCTGCGGCGATTTATCCAATTTTTGGACAACTTTCGAATGGGAGTTAGCTCATGTTGAACAATCACAGTTGCTGTGGCATGTTGCCACGTATACCATATATAGTAACTGTGTCATCCAGGGTCACTTGCTGAATGCAAGTATTGTTTCCACAAACCAAGACAGTCAGGGAGTCGCCTCTATGGCCTTCACCGAACATCTCTTCTATACAAATTGATACTCTAAGCAGAATGAAAGGCATTCTTTTGCAAAAAACGGTGTCACTGACCTCGGCCAAAGAAACCTATGATCTACAAATTGCAAGGACTTCTGCCGAGATACATGCCCTTTTGAATACAAACTGCCCTATACATTTCTCAGAAATGTTAAGTCGTATCTTAAACATGACTGATACGAGCGGTATTGTAAATGTATTCAAGACCGTATTTTACAGACTGTTAGCACCTTTTCAAGCAATCCTCAAAATCATTTCAAACTTCGTACACTCTGTTTGGCGGACTGCCCCTCGTTTTGGGACTCTGGAACTCGTTGCAGGGATACTTTTTTTACTGCTTCTGCTACGATATGGCAAGCCAAATCACCAACGACACCCAGTTCTCCATGGAGACAACTCTACTGGCAATCAAGTGTCATGAGCGCATTGTTCAAATTTTGGGGTTACCTCGTCCACGAGAATTAAATACCACATAGTTTCTGTCATTCAGACCAATCTGGCAAGATTGCATCTTACCTGTTCTATGCTGCCTGCTATGCAGAGAAGAATGCGTGCTAGACACCTGTCTGACACTTCCATCAGTCATGCCAACGGATGTTGATACTTTGCTGGACCACGTAACGGCCCATGCTTTGTGTTGTCCCCAGCGGCTACCAATTATGATGACGGGATTCATTCAGATCTCACAGACGCAAAATGCTGATGCTGAGGTACGAGAGGAAATTACAGGCACGCAGGTACCATCCAATTTGAACATTGCTGATGCGACCAATGCTGAAGGCAATGCTTCTCATCTATGTGCGGTTAATCTTCTAAAAGAGGTAATCCAACTTTCGCCTACAATGATAGATGACTTTTTGTCAACAGACATAGAAGATTTCATGTTTTCTCCAAGCCCTAACAGGGACTTTTGATTTTGGCACACAGTGTTCTGAGAGACTTTGAATTTGACCTTCATTTTTCAAAACAAGGTACTAACTTTGGAACTTTTTCCTATGATTAATTTTTTTTCTCCAAATTTGTATTTTTCATTTTTTGGCACAAGTAATCTGCTTAGAGTAGAACTATTCATGGAGAACAAGAATTCTTTGAATACTTCCAGAGACAATATATGACTTTGTCCACAAACAAACCGTTTTCTGTAATCTGAAATGGTTTCGGACTTTTTTCTTCTGTATTTACGAGCCATTTCATAAATGAACAAGTTACTTGTCTTCTGTAACGCTTTTTCTGGTAGATACAGTATCTGCCTGTGGATTCCTCACCTTGTGAATATTCCCTTGCGTCAGCAACATTTGGAAATTCTTTTCGTAGCCTCGCGCCGACTTGGACGTCATAGAGACACGGCATCGCACGCGACTCCGCTGACGTCACCGACGCCTATAATAGGCTCACGCCACGTGATGACATCAGTTCCGCCCTTTTTTCCGTGCCTTCGCGGCACACGGACGGACCAATGACAGTAGAAATGTACATAGTATACACAGTACACGATAGACAAAATAACAAACACAGTGTGAAGCAAATGTAAGCAAACATTTGAAATAACACATTTTCTTGACCATAAAATAAATACAATACAGATATTCTGGTATAGAAGAGTGGACAACGGGGAGGCGGGTGGGTCAGTGAGGAATCCACAGGCAGATACTGTATCTACCAGAAAAAGCGTTACCGAAGGTAAGTAACTTGTTCTTCTGATAGATACATCTGCTGTGTGGATTCCTCACCTTGTGAATAGAGTCCCACGGCAGTCCCCACTCCCGGAGGAGGGTGTCCACCCTGCTATACCAGGAAATCCTGGAGGACAGAGCGCGCAAAGTGGCCTTCCCTCCTCACCTCGGTATCCAGGCAGCAATGCCTCGCGAAAGTGTGGCGGGAGGACCAAGTTGCGGCCTTACAAATATCCTCTACAGGAACACCTCTAGACAACGCCGATGTTGACGACTTAGCCCTCGTAGAATGTGCCCTTATACCTTCTGGAGGATCCTTACCAGCCAAAGAGTAGCAGATCTTTATACAGAGGATGATCCATCTTGAAATAGTTCTTTTATGAACCGCTCTTCCTTTTTTGCAGCCAGCAAAACCAACGAAGAGCTGGTCATCCACACGACAGTCTTTAGATCTGTCCAGGTAAAAGCTCACCGCCCTCCTAGGGTCCAGACGGTGTAACCTCTCCTCCTCCTTGGAAGGGTGTGGTGGAGGATAAAAGGTAGGGAGGGTAATAGATTAACCAAGATGGAAAGGAGTCACCACCTTAGGGAGAAAAGCAGCCCTGGTCCTAAGAACCATTTGATCAGCATGAATGGTCAAGAAAGGGGGCTTGGAACTAAGAGCTTGAAGCTAACTTACCCTCCTTGCTGAGGTAATGGCAACCAGGAAGACTGTTTTAAAAGTCAAAAGCCTCATAGGACACTTGTGTAAGGGCTCAAAGGGAGCACCCATCAAGTATGTTAAGACAAGATTTAAGTCCCATTGAGGCACAATAAAGGGAGTAGGAGGGAATTTATTAACGAGACCCTTCAAAAATCTTAAAACCACAGGAGATTTGAAAAGAGACGGCTGGTCCGGCAAACATAGAAACGCGGATAAAGCCGAGAGATAACCCTTGACTGTGGCAACAGCAAGTCCTTGCTGCGCCAAAAAGAGAGCAAACTGGAGAACATCAGATAAGTGGGCTTTCAAAGGGTCAACAGATTTCTCTCCACACCAGGTGACAAATCTAGACCATCTATATGAATAGATGGACTTAGTGGAGTCACGTCTAGCTGAAAGAATAACATCCACCACATCTCGTGGGAGAGAAAAGGAATTCAGGTTGCCCCGTTCAAACTCCAGGCATGAAGGTGTAATGTCTGGAGGTGGGGGTGTAGAACCTGCCCCTCCATCTGAAAGAGGAGGTCTGCCCTGTGAGGGAGACGGAGCGGCGGGTAAGAGGAGAGGTGGGGAAGATCTGTATACCACATCCTTCTTGGCCAGTCCGGGGCGACCAATATGACTTGGCGAATCTTCCTCAGAACTCGAGGAATCAAAGGTATGGGAGGAAACGCGTAAAGGAGTTGTCTTCCCCAACTCAACTGAAACGCGTCCCCCAAGGCTCCTTGCATCGGATACTGGAGACTGCAGAATGACAGGCAGTGAGCATTCTCGCGAGTGGCGAACAGGTCCACCTGAGGAGTCCCCCACGTCCGAAAGACGTGACGAACCACCTATCGGGTGAAGCCTCCACTCGTGGTCGGCAGAAAACTACCGACAGACGGTCTGCACGCACGTTCAGAACTCCGGCCAGATGATTCGCCATCAGACAAATCTGATGGTCCTGAACCCAGGACCAGAGACGCAGAGCCTCCCTGCAGAGACACTGCAACCCCACTCCTCCCTGCTTGTTGATGTACCACATCGCGGTCGGGTTGTCCGTCAGGACTTGGACCGACCGACCGCGAAGGGAAGGGAGGAAGGCCTTGAGCGCCAAACGTATCGCCCGCAATTCTAGAAGGTTGATATGAAGCAACCTTTCCTCTGGAGACCAAAGACCCTTGACCTCCAGATCCCCCAGATGAGCACCCCACCCTAGAGTGGATGCATCCGTTATTAATGTGGCCACCGGAGGAGGCAGCTGAAAACGCTTCCCCTGAGACAGGTTGCCTTCCACGCCTCACCAAGACAGATCCGCTGCAGCTTCTCTGGAGATCCTCACTGACTCCCTGAGATCTCCGTTGTGTTGATACCACTGCCTGCGAAGGCACCACTGGAGCGCCCTCATGTGCCAGCGTGCATGGTTGACCAACAGAATGCAGGAAGCCATCAGACCGAGCAGACGAAGGACCTTCAGGACTGGAACAACCGCTCCATTGTAAAATAAAGGAATCATTTCCTGTATGTCGCGAATCCTTAGAGGAGGAGGGAATGCACGACATACAGTTGTGTCCAGTACAGCACCTATGAACAGGATGCGCTGGGAGGGCACCAGGTGAGACTTGGGTACATTTATCGAAAAACCCAACCTGTACAACAACTGGGTTGCCTCTTGCAGATGTTGGAGCACTCTCTCTAACGACTCTGCTTTGATCAGCCAGTCGTCCAAATAGGGGAATACAGGAATCCCCGACCTTCTGAGATGCGCTGCCACCACCGCCATCACCTTGGTAAAGACTCGAGGCGCAGTAGTAATTCCAAATGGAAGGACCGCAAACTGATAGTGTTGAGATCCCACCGTAAAACGGAGATACTTCCTGTGCGACTTCGGGATTGGGATGTGAAAGTACGCATCCTGCAAGTTGAGCGACACCATCCAGTCTTCTTCTAGCAGCGCTTGAAGAACCTGAGCAAGGGTGAGCATCTTGAATTTCTCTTGTTTTAGATAGAGATTCAAGATCCTGAGATCCAGGATTGGACTAAGTCTGCCTTCCTTCTTGGGAATCAGGAAATACCGGGAGTAGCATCCCGGACCCCTTTCCTGCTCTGGGACCACCTCTATCGCACCCTTTCTTAATAGAGTCTGAACCTCCTCCTGCAGGAGTAACAGGTGTTCCTCCGTGCAAAAACCTTGGCAAGGAGGGTAATTGGGAGGAAATTCCCGAAAGGGAAGGGCATACCCATTTTCTACAAGATTGAGAACCCAAAGATCTGATGTAACCGATTCCCAATCCCGTAGAAAATGGGTAAGCCGACCCCCCACCGGACCCACATGATCCTGAATGGCGGATCTAGGGCTGCTTTTTTGAGGCTGGAGGGTTGGAGGAGGTGGAGGAGGAAGAGGCCTGACGTCCACGAGGACGCGCTCTTTGCTTTCCCCTGTAATTTCTGTACATGGAATTTTGCTGCTGCTGTTGTTGTTGCTGCTGCTGACCTTGTCGGTAATTCCGAAAGGAAGAGCGACCAAAACCCCTGAATCTCCTGGCCGAAGAACCTCTGATCTGGAGACCTAAAGATTTAGCAGTCGCCCTACTGTCTTTAAATCTCTCCAGGGCCTTATCAGCTTTTTTCCCCAAAGAGACCAGATCCATTAAACGGCAGATCTAGCAAAGTCACCTGAACATCTGCCGAAACGTCTGAGGATTTCAGCCAAGCTGATCTTCTAGTGGCAACCGCAGTGCCCATGATACGTGCCACCGAGTCCGCAGTGTCCAGACCACTCTGTATCACTTGGCGAGCCGCTGCCTGTGCATCCGAAATTACCTCCTCAAAATCCTTCCTGTTGGCATCAGGAATCTTAGGAGCTAAAGTACGCATAGTATCCATAATGGCATGCACATACCTCCCCATCAGACAAGTGGCATTAGTCGACTTCAACGCCATGCTTGCAGAGGAGAAGGTCTTTTTGTTTCTTTGCCTCTTTTTCACCGGGGACCTGAGGAAAGGCACTCACATTCTTTTTGGAACAGGCTGCTTGTAGGACTAGACTCTCTGGTGATGGATAAGACGTCAAAAACGCAGGGTTTTCAGGTGCAACCCTGTACCTTCTTGCCACACTCTTAGATACTGCAGGAGCGGACAGTGGTTTTTTCCACACCTCCAAAATGGGTTCCGTTAAGGCATCATTAAACGGAAGCAATGGTTCTACCACAGAACTAGGTGAATGCAAAACCTCTGTGAGAAGATTGGATTTAAATCCCACTGTTGGCAATGTCAATTGAAAAAGTTCCGCAGCCTTCCTCATCACTACATGATAAGGCTGGACGTCCTTAGAAGGTGTATCAGAGCCTGATGGCAACTCCCACTCCGGAGAGAAATCCAGTCTACCAGCGTCAGCCAGTTCCTCAAAACAGTCCTCCTCCAATTCACCTTCCTCCATATCCGGATGCGACTCTATATACCTTCGCTCTTCCAAAAGGCGTTGTGCTTCCCTTCTGGACCTCTCCTTTACACGCCTCGCAGCCGGATCCACCAACGGCTTCGACGGAGCCGGGATCGACGTCGGTATCGAATCCGATGGCCCAGTGGGATGCTCCCGAGGTCGAACTGGACTACCTCGGCGGAGCCGGATATTGCCATGGCGGCGTCAGAGCCGGCATATAGGGCATGAATGGAGCAGGAGGATAGGAGTGAGGGACTCCTAGATTGAAAGCCAGAGGACCCATGGGACCCGAAGGTGCGCCAGAGGGGTACCACGCCCTTGAAAATAAGCCATACATAGCGTTAAAAAACGCCGATGGGTCCTGGCCTGGGGCTGGAAAGGGTGGCTGGAAACCCTCAGGCTGGTCTTGTGGAGGGTTCGGATTCGGCTCTTCGGAAGGCGCAGAATCCACATCCACCTGAACCTCTTGCTCATCTCGGGCCGGGGACGGCGCCTGAGACGGATTCGATGTCGGAGTCGGCGACTACACCCGCGACTCCGAAGGCGAGGCCTCACCTTCAGGTTCTGAGACATCCAGCGTAACCACCTTAGAACGTACCTTCTTCGGTGACCTCGACCTCGAGCCCGACTCCTTACCGGAACGACGTCGGGACTCATGCCTCTTCTTCTTATGCTTCCTCTTCAACTTCGAAGCATGGTCTGAAGCGGACCTCGAAGACGACTCCTCTCGAGATACGGATCTTGACTTCGACCTCGACCTCGACCTCGCCCTTCGAGAACGAGACCTCGAAGATTTTCCTTTCCCAGCCTTCAGCTTTGCTACCAGGAGTTTGGTCACCCTTTCCCTCAGGGCCTTCGGGTTCATCTTCCGACAAGATGAACATCCATCCACATCGTGATCAGAGCTCAAACACCAAATGCAGTCCTCGTGCAGGTCAGTTATGGACATCATTTTCCCGCACTCCCTGCAGGGCTTGAAGCCGGTCTTCTTTGTCGACATCGTGAAGAGACAAGATACAAAGAAGCCGAAAGTGGTAACAAAAATGCAACAAAGTACCAGTTGGCTACTGAGATTCCCGAAACCGTTAGCGTCGACGTCGCGGAAAAAAGGGAACTGATGTCATCACGCCAGCGTGGGCCTATTATAGGCGTCGGTGACGTCAGCGGAGTCGCGTGCGATGCCATGTCTCTATGACTTCCAAGTCCACGTCGGCGCGAGGCTACGAAAAGAATTTCCGAATGTTGCTGACGCAAGGGGATATTCACAAGGTGAGGAATCCACACGGCAGATGTATCTATCAGAAGTATATTTTTACGATTCATTCAGGATTGCATTTCAAAATGTCAAAAATATGCTATGAATGAATAACTTGCTTTAATGTGTACAGCACCAATGCAATTTATGCTAACAAAATAGTTTGGATACATTATTTACAATGTGTTTGAAACATGTATTTAGCACTTCATGTGTAGATACATTTTTAGATATGTTATCATGTTTAGAACTTAGTAATGTCGTACATACGAAAGTGGAGTGGGTGTTGTGTATCAATTTAGATTCCGTATTAATTTCCCGTTTCATGCCCTTATCTAGGTTCATTTCACATTGACCTTATATAGGCATAGATATCCAGTCCTTAGTTAGGCAAAGCCTATGCTACCCAAATACAGACATGGCTACTTACATTCGTTCATCTACGTCACAACGACTTCTTGGAAAACCAGACTCTTAAGCTTTAGGGACTTCCCTTTGCCTGGATATTGATTTCTCCAAGAACTCATTTATTATGCATCAACATCTATTCCTTAAGGGTTCATTCATGACGTTCATATGCCCGACTTTTACGTCAATACTAGCATTCCTAAACACCTTCAAGTTAGAAATACACCTTCACTTGCTATGGCAAAGCACGGTGTGGTTCGGTGCAGTTCGACTACCAACTTGCACAACGCAGCTCGCCACAGCAAGTACCGAAGGAAGCAAACTCCCCAGCTGATGCACTGACTAGAAGCTGTCATCCTACTGCCGAGAATCCAGCTCCAGTATTTCTGACTCCCCTTGTGGGGTGTTGGGAAATCGAGTCCCGGGAAAGAGATACCAACCTCTCTCATTCTAAGGTATGGAGCTGATTAGAACCTAGAGAAATCTTTGGCAATTCTTGGCAAAATTAAACTATCACTAATGAATGAATGAATGAATTCAGATTTCTAGAGCGCACGTAGCTGCCCTGAGGCGTCCAAGCGCTAAGCATACCAACTGAAGTTCAAGTTAGGAAAAGGCAGAATCAGCTCCACAGTTGTGTGGTAAACAGGAGCGTTTTCAGCTGTTTGCGGAAGGAGAGGATATCGGGATTAGATCTTATATGCTGAGGCAGGGCGTTCCACCTCTTGGCTACATTGTAAGAGAAGGAACGGCATCCGGACCTTGACTTCTTTATTTGCGGCACACTGGCTAGATTTGCAGAGGTGGAGCGCAGCTGTCGTGTGGGGAGATAGGGTATGATGAGAGGGAGATTAATTGCCGGGCGTAGAGACCAGAAGGTCTGGTGTGCGATGCAGAGTGATTTGAAATTTACTCTTTCCTTTATGGGGAGCCAGTGCAGTTTCCTCAGTCCGGGCTTTACTGAGGATCTGCGGGGGATTTGTAAAAGCGTTCTGGCTGCGCAGTTTTGTATTAGTTGCAGTTTGCGTAAGGTGAAGTCAGGAGCTCTGAGATACAATGCATTTCCATAGTCCAGCCGCGATTGTATCAGGCCCAGAACCACGGTTTTTCTTGCTTCAAAGGGGAGTAGAGGCAAGATCTTCCTGATGACTCAGACAGCACCTACTTCTTCCCTCGTACTAGACCTAGGTTAGGTACACTGGGGTAGGTGTATTTTAGAAGCACCAGTTGAGTATTTTAGCCTGTGTTATTTATGTATGTATTTTTATATATGTCATAGCAACAGACAATGCTATTACAGTATTATTTTATATTACTGTTTATGCTGTACGCATTATACTTCGCATTCTGTCTAACAATTGTAGCAGTTCATATCTCTTGCATGAGAAAGAATACTGTTCAATAAACCCTTTTTATTGAAACGCCAGTCTCTATTTTTATGCAACTTAGTAGAAACGAAGCATGCACGATTGACTGAGTGAAATAGTTATCTATTGTTTCCACGACTCTGAGGGAAACAAAGTTGTCATGTTTATGTGGTTGTCAGAGACTAATCCCTTCTTGTTCATTCGAGAAAGTTTCTAGTGACCTCTGAGTTAGCCGGCACACACAAGTTTAATGTACTCGATAGAGACATACTGACCTCAGTCCTATGTCAAATCTATAGTATATATTCTTCCAATGCGCAGAGCCTATTAGGGATATAGGAACTACACTACGAACCAAGTTCACACCAGAAAGTCCTGAAGAACCAAACGACCAAAGAATCAGTCTCTCCGGGCTTGGCTGTCCAGGCAGTAGTATTTGGTAAGCATGTGCAGTGAAGCCTACATAGCTGCCTGTCAGATGTCATGAAGAGGGACTCCATGCCCCAAAGCAGTAGTAGCTGCCGTTGCCCTGGTGGAATGGGCACGCAACCCTACTGGAGGGTCCTTTCTCGCCAAGGAATAGCAGATTTTTATACAAAGAACAACCCATCGAGAGATGGCCTGTTTTTGTACGGCCTGACCTTTCTTGGCGCCCATGTAGCCAACAAAGAGTTGGTCATCCACCGGAATGGTCTAGTGCGATCCAGATAGAAGGAAAGCGCATGTTTTGGATCCTGACGATGGAGCCGCGCTTCCTCTTTAGAAGGATGCGTAGGTGGAAAGAAGGTGGGCAAAGTGATGGTCTGTCCTATGTGAAAAGAGGTAACTACTTTGGGAAGGAAAGAAGGCCTAGTGCGAAGGACAACTTAGTCCGGATGAACAGCCAGGAAAGGAGGTTTAGAAGTAAGGGCCTGAAGCTCACTCACCCTATGAGCAGAGGTGATGGCAACCAAGAAGGCAGTTTCCTTTGATCGTGAGCAAGACTGGCGCGATTTATTCCAGTGTTCAGTGATGTAAAGATTAGTTTACGTTCCTGAATCACCTTCAGAGTCATGAGGATGCATTCATCTCAACATGAAGGTGTGTCCTGAGCCCAAACATCAAAGCCATACATTGTGCGGGTCTATCAGACATTTGTTTCGATAGTTCCGGAAAGGGTTCAATAATGTAGTTTTAAGAGTGCAAATAGTCCACTTGCACACTGATTTAAAAAAAGTGCTGATTTTCTTTTTGTCAAATTGATGAGAAAAAGGAAGAGCAGAGCTCCAGACCCGTGTTGAAGGGGCAGGATTAAAGGAACTGACGTCAGTGTGCAGGAGTGAAGAGTACATGCTGCTCTGTACATAACTATTGGATGGAACAAAATCAGTTTTGAGCCGCATGGTGGCACCTACCTGTGCAGGAGCACTGCTGTGTAAAAGATTACAGATTAAGTCTGACAGCTGGGAATATTATAAAGAAGTGAAATCTGCAGTTAGAAGTAGCCATCAAAATTGCTGCTCTAACCGGTTGAAGGTAAGACACGTGCCATAATGCATTAAAAAGACGTCGGTAAAAATATGAAGGCTAAGGCTGTTAGAAAAATCACAAACTAGCAGCTAGAATTACGCAACAAAGAGTTTTCTTTTCAAATACTTTACACGAGTCAGCAGAGGGCTCGTCACAAATGCATTGGACAAAGACACACCAATTCACAAATCCAATTGTTTTTCAGCAAGGGAGAATTTTATTGAATGCACTTGGCAAATATTTAACTTTCCTTGAGGAGTCTACCAGAGAACCTTCATAAAGTTTTATTTTGTTTTGAAAAGTTTCTTTTCTATGAGGTACAACCCAATATACACTTTCCTCCATTTTATCGTGTCATGCTGGTTTATGGCCAAGTTACTTTTAGTAACAATGTTTCTACCTGCAGATTCCTCACCTCTTGAATCTTCCCCAGGAGCCAGACTGGATTTGGAAGGTTGAAATAAGTCTCCTGCACCAATAGGTAGGGCCTTGGAAGAGGGTTCCACCATGCACACATCACTCCGGTACACTAATGTCAGTTCCTTGTACTTTTTTCCATGCCCTCAGAGACAAGGCTGATGAGAGTGACAAAAATTGAAGTGTCCCAAAACTAGTTTGGGACCTAATGAAAATCTACCCCTGCATCTGTAACAAATCTAGACAGAGAATCTATCAGAAAGTGGATGTTGAACTGTTACCGGAGTGTAGGAAGCTAGCTCTTTATATGATATATCAAAATGAGCTATATTGTGCAGAGTCAAGAGGTTCGCTTATGAGTGGACAGGGGCTTTTTCTAGCAATCCCAAGGTGCCCTTCTACTGGGTAGTGTGATCGAGCAGCTTTAGACTTATCAGAGGGGAGTGTTAGACATCAGCAAATATACACAGTAGTCAATAAATTATGCATAATACCCAATAAGGAGATCAACACCAATTTATAAAAACAATACGTATCTTTATATATATTTCGGCACCAGAACAAGTTCGGTCAGGTAAGTACGTTTTTCAATAGAAATACTTTTGCATTTAAAAAGTCAACACTTTTCAGAAGCGACAATGTTATCCTATGGGAGGAAGAACAATGACAGCATTCTGGTTGTGTACAGAGACTTACGGGACCAATCTCCAGGAGGTAAGGTGAGTGGTGGGCAAGGTCCAAGGCAGCACCAGCACATCACCACTAGTGGCACTAGAGCGGCCGGGTGCAGGGATGCAAAACAGCATTGGGTGCCCAAAGCTAGTCTATCAGGATCAGTCTTCACATAAGGAGGCTGCAGGCTTTGATTGGGGGTGGGGAGGCAGTCGGGCTGAACCAACGAGGGCTCAGGCCTCACGATGCTCAGGGACATAGGTACACCTTTGGTCCTCTTCTCCATGGGCCAGGGGCGACAGGTGAAGAGGTGTATTTAGGTGTTGGGTTTTCTTAACCAAGAGCAGTCAAGGTACAGGGGGCCTGCGAACAGAAGTTGCAGGCAACGTCAGTAAGTCCACTAGAGGCGAAACCACAGTGGACTGTCTCTGGAGGGATCGGGGACACCGCAGGCACTGTTGGCCCACTTCACCTCAAGCTTGGAGCACCAGGTGCAATAGGAGTAGGGTTTTTGTGGTCTGGAAGTCCTCTCAGGTCCCTTTGAGTGGCTGTGGGATGCAGGGAAGAAGGTATGCTGCTTCACGAGAGTTCTTGGTTCCTAGGTGAAGTGCTGCCAGGTTTCCTGGACTTCGGGTACTCCGCAGCTGCAGAACAAGTTGTCTTTTGGCGCAATTGTCGAAGTCAGCACCCATGCTGCTGGATATTCTGTTATTGCTCTTTGCGAAACTTCACGTCCATCATATTTCAGATTGGCAGGATCTGATTTTCTGGTGCCTGGGGCTCCCCTAAATATTGAGTTGTTATGGGTGTTAGGGGAGTGTAGGGTAGTAGTTAATGGGCTACCCCACTTGGGCCACAACATCCCATATATGGCCATTTCCTGTGGGAAGTGGGCATTACCCTGTCCCAGAGTTCCTAAGTTTGTCATCACAAAGATGGCCAACTCTGAAAAGTCATGTCCATTTCAGATTAGGCCACTTTATTATTTTATTTTTTTGGAGAGTTTTATATAGCAGAACCTCGACCCGGAGATATCAGTTATCAGAGCGCATCACATTAGCACCAGTTTCCTTACAGATGGACACATTCATTTTTTGTTAGGCACAGGGAGATTAGCTGATTTGACCAGAATCACAGGATGTTGAACGTCTCTGCCGAGACTCGAACTGGGTTCCCCAGCTCCGTGGTTGACCACTCTAGCCGCAAGGCTATATCCTTAGGAGGGGTGTACTAGCTTGGGGATGGGCACACATACCTGACTAGCTAATCTTCCCACCTGTACAGGTGCCACAGGGCTCTGGACAAAGAGGGTCAGCTTCCTCTCCTGTGAGGGGGTCCAAAGGGGGGGCTTATTTGAAGCTCCCCTGCCTTGGAATGCTAATCGTGGTACATAGAGAGAGGGGTCCCAGTACGTAATATTTAGTCAGAACAAGAAATAAAAAATGTTGTATACAAATACAAGAACACAAATGCATATACTAAGGTAGCACACTGTTATTTAATCACAATGTGCGTAGAGGTACAGTACATCAAAATAACATTAGTGCCCCAGGGAGTGAAAGAGTGGGATGGGATGAATGTGAGAGAAAAAATGTGCAAGGTTTTACGAAGTAAACAATGCTGGTCCTCAGCTCAAAAAGTTTATGGGTTACTCGACTCTTGTGTGGTATCTGACCTTCTGCTCTACTTTGTCCTTTCTCTGTGTGCTGTCCTCTGCTGCTCAGCCAGTCTCTGCAATGTCATGGAATGTTGCCTCTGAGTATGTTCAAGTGTATCTGTGAGTTTATCTATGAAGGCTGAGCAGCAGGGCTGCTGCTCCCGGTGGGGCTTTCCACTTTGTACCATACTACTTTGGATTATTGTACTGTTTATCCTGTGACTTCAACTTGGAAATAAAACTACATCTAGGATACAGCATTTACTTAGTCTGACACTTTTATTAGATTCTACACTGGCGATCAGGGTGGGATAGGACCCATTTTGAAAGAAAAGGACTTCACTGAATTTTAAGAGGTCATCATTGCAACTAAAGACAAGAAGCGAAACGTTTAAAATTACTTTCCTGCGTCTGGGTGCCCCACCGGTGTCCGAAACAGGATTGAGAATACCCTCTACGTTTTTTCCACCGACCTACGCCATTACTTGCAAGATACTAGCCTACGAAAACGTGGTTTCACGAGACGTGGACAAGATCTTGGATGAACATAAGTACACTAAATTCAATATAAGTTGTGCTGAAAAGACAGCTCTGAATGCTCTCAAAGGAAATAAGGAAGTTGTGATTAAACCAGCGGACAAGGGTGGGGCCATCGTGGTGCAAGATGTAGGTAAATATAAAGATGAAATCTACAGACAACTGACAGATGGGGTCAGTTACAAAAAGTTACCAATGGACCCCTCAAAGACCGTAGCACTAGAGATTCTACAGGTTACTCAAAGGGGCCGGCCTAGACCAAGGTTTCATCACAGACCATGAATTTCGATTTCTAAATCAGAGCCATCCTAGACTCCCCACGATTTACACTCTACCCAAGATACACAAGAACATGGTTAGTCCACCAGGCCGGCCAATTGTATCTGGATGCGGGTCAATGTTGGAACCTCTTTGCAAGTATAACGACCACTTCCTGAAGCCTATTGCCGAAAACACCCAGGCATATCTACGCGATACTATGCAGACTATTAACATGGTGGATGAGCGCCCCTTTGACCCCACTCAACAGCTATTAGTCACGTGTGACATTGTGTCCTTGTACACTAGTATACCGCAACTAAACGCATTGGAGGTTGCTGAAAGGGCACTCAACCAAAGAACGGCACCTGTACCGGTCCCCACGGATTTCATCATTGATCTTCTAAGAATCGCGATGATGAAAAACGTTATTTTTCAAAATGAGTTCTTCCTACAAACCAAAGGAGTAGCGATGAGGGCTACTTTTGCCCCGGATTTAGCGATTATATTTATGGACGACTGAGAGGAGGTACATATTCAGCGATCAGAATCCATTTAGAAGTAATATGAATTTATGGGGTCGGTAAATAGAGGACGCTCTTTTGATCTGGACTGGAACCACATCTAACCCAACATGTTTCCATACCTGGTTGAATGAGAGGAGCCCGGACATCCAGTTTACTCTACAATCAAACAACAAACACATTGATTTCTTGGTTACAACCATCTTTAAAGAGAATGACTTGCTCCACACAACCCTGTACAGAAAACCGGCTGAACAGAATTCCCTCCTGAAATACGATAGCCACCATCCAAGGGGATTAAGGGACAACTTACCATTCGTGCAGTTCTTGTGCCTCCGCAGGAACTGCTCGATGAAGTCGAACTATATGATTGAGTCTGAGGAATTAACAGACCGCCTGCTGGAGCGGGGCTACCCTGCCAGGCTGATCAAGCGAGCACGCAAGCGGGCATGGGTCAGCCCACGGGAGAGCCTGTTCCAACCAAGGGGCAGAAGTGACTCAACCTGTGAAAGGATATGTGTGACAACCTTCTCAACCAGAAGTAACGTCATTAAAAAGATCATAAATAAATACTGGGCCCTCATATCAGATGACATACAGCAAAGTTCCCTTCCCCTCCACTCATATAGAAGAGCGAAGAACATCAGGGACCAGGTTGTCCAATCTTTCCTTGAATCACCTGAACCGGCCACTGTGCTATCCATGTGGAACCTTCCCCCTATCTTTGGGCTCCACAGATGTGGATCATGTAAAGCCTGCACCACTACGATACAGTTCAAAGAATTCATACATAACCAACGCAAAATTGTCCTTAAATCCTACACGAATTGTAACACTATGAACGTTATATATGGGATCCGATGTCCGTGCGACCTTGTATATGTAGGTCAGACTCAACAAAAAGTAAAAACAAGAATAATGCAACACTGCAGTTGGATACGTTGTGAGATACCAGGTGCACCAATGGTGGAACACTGCAAAAGGCTTGGACATACCCCTGACAGTCTGAAATGGGTTGTCCTGTAAAAAGTATCACTGGGACCAAGGGGCGGTGACATAAGCGTTATTATGAACATTCGTGAATCAAAGTGGATGTCAATATTGGACTCCTTCAATGATGGACTGAATGAATTAGATAGTAGTCATGCCCAATTAGCAACATTATGCCAGTAGAACTCTGATCCCACATAAATGCTCATCTCGAGTTCGCAGCGGTGATGTATTAGACACACATTTATTCTTTGTGATAGACAACTATATCTGAGTGCAATCATCCCAACTCTGTGCACAAGGTGACAGAGGACTATACCCTCGTGCCAGAGAGGTACTTGTCTGACCCTGCGCATGATCAATCGAGTATTGTTAGTTCTGAGTCTGCTGTGATTTTAACTCTACCCGATGTGCTGCTTATGTGTGGGGTCTTGGATCTTAAGTGACTAGTATATCTGGGACATCTTCACCCTCGTGCCGGAGAGGTGCGCGCCCATGTTGCCAATTTAATCGCATCTGGTTACGTCACAATCAGAATATTGACGACGGCCCACTGGGTTACTTTGTCCTGAGCGTATTATACTATTTACATTATGCTAATCTATGGGTTTGATTATTCATAACACATATGACGCTTTCACCCTCGTGCCTGAGAGGTACGAGTCATTAATGCCAAATCAATTGAATTCACTTTCTTTCATGTGGGGCACGGCATCTGCACAATCTCTATGAATCGCAGCTCTCCTAGTCCTTTTACTATGGCATTTCGCGTTAGAAAACATGCATGTGCGCAGCGCGCGTCTTTAAAACTATTACGGCCCGTTTCTCGTGTGACTGCTGATTCATCGACACATCACAGGACCCCTTCAGGAATCGTTGGCGGCCGTTGTCCCAGGTATTTACTCTGCCTTACTATCTTGGGCAGGCACAGTGTGGTTGGCTATGTCCCATGTTAGGAGGTACCGCGCACACAACCCTTCGTGCCTTCTTTGTATTTTCAAACATCGCTGACCTCTGCAGCGGCTTTTCTATTTCCCTATTGCACCACAGACGACACGACTACACCTTGACCCAAGTGAGTGCTCAGGGTGGTAGTCACATGTATTTTTACCCAGAACTCCCCAGTCAAGCACTAATGTTGCTCCCTCCGTGTTTTGTTCATTTCTTCTAGTCATTGCTGACCTACGTGGCAGCCGGTCTTTGTGCCATGAACTAAGCCTTTGTGATCACGATTCTGCCCTGATCTATGGGAGTGTATATCAGCTACCACTATTTATTTGATCTCCTTCAGAGATGTTCTCTCTGGAGCTTATACCTGCCCCCTTTTCTTACAATGTTTTACAGATTGACTTGTGTTCTCCCTGGATTGGAGCCGGACGGCCCAACCATTGATGTCTTTTTCACGGTAAATGCCCTTAGGCACTCCCTGCCATTTTAATTCACTGTGCTGTTTTGTATTCGGCCACTCACCACATTTCATTATTCTAGGTAACCCTGCCCCATCACACCACCACTCTCCTGATGAAGACCCCGTTTTAAGGTGTTATGGATCCCTAACTCCACGTTTGGGGTCGAAACGTCGACAACCTATCCCCCTACCAGCTTGCGCCACCTACACTGAGGATATCTACATAAGCGCATGGAGCATGGTTTTGCCTAAATTTGCTATGATCATTGGTTGTTCCTTTTTCAGCTGGCTCTACTCTGAAGCCAGGGTCGAGTAACCCATAAACTTTTTGAGCTGAGGACCAGCATTGTTTACTTCGTAAAACCTTGCACATTTTTTCTCTCACATTCACCCCATCCCACTCTTTCACTCCCTGGGGCACTAACGTTATTTTGATATAAGATGCAATATTTGTATGATATACTGTATCTCTATGCACATTGTGATTCAATAACAGTGTGCTACCTAAGTATATGCATTTGTGTTCTTGTATTATACGCAAAAAAAAAATTTATTTTTATTTCTTGTTCTGACTAAATATTACGTACTGGGACCCCTCTCTCTATGTACCATATTGCACCCAGGTCCCAGTGACTCATGGGTATACCCCTTTTCTCGTAACGTTGGAATGCTAATCAGCAGGCCATCCTATGGGAGGGGGTGTGACACCCTCTTCACGAGCAGGCTTTAATGCTATCCTCCCAAGAGCAAAGGCCTCACCCTGGGAGCTCGGAAACTTGTCGGGTAGTAGGTTGGTAGAGACCAGTCAGCCAACGCACCAGAGGCTGATAGGTTTTTAGAGGGCACCACTAAAATGCCCACTGGGTGCATGTATTTACAAATCCACTACTGTAATCAGGGTGGGTTTATGAATATGAGGGGTTTGATACCAAACATCTCTATTTTCATTGAAGCCATCCTGTAGCTGGGGAACTTGTTTTCACCAGCGTCCCTATTCACATGTACTGGCAGGAATGGAACTGACTAGCACAGGGACATATCTGCTCATGCAGATCTGACCACACATGTAATATAATGTGCCCTGCTTTAGGGCTGTAAAGCCTGCTGTAGGGGTGATTTACAAATATGACATGCAGTGTTAGGGGACATGGCATACAGGGATGTGTGATGCCATGTTTTCACTTTTCTCTGCACCAAAACACACAGCCTGCAATAGTAGTAGTATAATGATTTTCATGTTTCATTTCATGAGAGTGACCAGTAAGAAAGATAGTAGTCAGTCTCAGCATTGGCACTTGTTCTGTTCTAAAGTTAAAAAGGGGCACTTTCCTACACTGAGGTAACCTGTTCTTCTGATTGACACTTGAACCTGCAGTTTCCACTCCAAATCCATAGTCAAACAGTACTTCCAAGGTGGTGGGTGTGAGGAGATAGTCAAACCATTGAGTCCTGAAAAAGATCTGGTCAGAATAACCATCACACAGACTTTAGTAGAAGGAATAATGTCTAGCCAAGGTCCCGACCGAAGCTCATGTTGCAGTGAAGCAGAGATTTAAAATAGGAACACCCTGGCAGGACAATGTCGAAATGCCCTGTGCACTGCAGGAATGGTCCTTGATGACCTCAGGAGGACCCCTCTTAGCAAGAGCATCACAGATACTAAAACATGATTTGATCCAGTGAGATCTTGGTGTTTAATAGCCTGGCATTTCATGAAACATAGCAAAGGAAAAGCTAATCGCCAATCTCGCGGGACCTGTCAATGTAGAAACAGAGTCCTGAGAGGATACAGGCAGTGTGGTCTTTCCTCCTCTCTAGTGGGATGAGGAGGCTGGTAGAATGTCAGTAGAGGGATGCACTGACCATGTAAAAAGGGGTAACCACCTTCAGCAAGAAGGAGGCCTTGCTCTGAAACACCAGTTTTTCCAGGAAACATGAGCCACAAGCACAAGAAAAAGATAAAGCCTGCAGCTTGCTAACGCTCCAGTCAAGGTAATGGCAACCAAAAAAACAGTCTACAAGGAAAGTAGCCATAAAGCGCAACTGTCTATGGTGATCTTGAAGAGGGAACCCGTCAGGTGCATGAGCACAATGTTAAAATCTCATTATGGCTTAACAAAAGGAGGTGATGGAAACAAATAAGTCAACTCCTTGCAGAAAATGGATGACGATAGGAGACATGAACAATAACAGCAGATCCAGTAAAAAACAGAAATGCAGAAGAGGCTGACAAATAACCATTAACAGTGCCAACAGCAAAGCCTTGCTGACCCCAGAAATGTATAAAGCATAAAGCGTCAGACAAACGTGCCTTGTGAGAATCAACATCCCCCTTGGTACACTTAGAAACGAAACAAGAACAGTGTTCAGAATAAACAGTTTTGGTATGGGGTGACAAGCTGATGGGATGAAATTCACCATCTCTGCAGCCAGGTGAAAGGAGTTCAGATTGCCCTGCTCAATCATAAGGCCAGAAGGTACAGATACAGAACCTGAATCTCCTTTGCGAGACAGTCCACCCTGAGGGGAAGCAGCAGGAGGAGGAGCACCCAGTCCTGATGCAGATTGCTCAGAATCAGAGATCGGAGGAGACACATAGTGACAATGGAAGTCCCAACTCTGACAGAACATATCTCAGAAGGCTCAGTGAAGCAGGAACTGTGGGCACACAACAATGGACAGTATGTATTCTTGTGAGTGGTAAAGAGACCCTTACCATCCTGTTTGTTGGCATACCACACACTGTCACTGTGTTGTCCATCAGGACTTAAACTGACTGACCACAGCCTAAAGGCAGGAAGCCAGATAGCCCAGACCTCACACAGACTGATGTGTGATTTCTTCTCTGTGGGAAGCAACAGATCTTTGATGCATCGAGGTGATGGCCCTAACAGAAATAGGCTGCATTGGCTACCAGAGTGGCCACTGCAGGTGGAGGGCAGAAGGGCTTCCACACAAAGTTATCTGCAAACAGTCTTCTCTGCAGGTCTTAGGCTGCTTCAGGGGGAACCAAAATGCGATCTGTCAGTACTCCTTAGTCCTGGGTCGGGTGAAAGCAGCGGCACCAATGGAGTGCAGGCATATGCCACCAATTGTTGGAAACCAGCAAGTTTACGTAAACTACTTGGCATGGATGATGCACACTTCTCACATGACTTGGAGTCATCTTTGAACAACAGAGACGGGGGTCATGAGTGTCCGAGAGCGACATCCGTTTGGGACAGGAGTATCTTTGATAGACTAAACCTTTCAAGGGTTATTCAGGAAATACTCGGAGGAAAAACAAATTGAGGTAAGCATCGAAAGGTGTGGGGGGGTGATAACAAAACAGGTTGTCACTTTATTTAGGTTCTGTGATGTCATATTAAGGAGCAGAGTCAGGGCCGATGAGTCATCTATTGGCACAAGAGAGCCATTTCAACTTACCAGATTTAATTTGGCACCTGGAGGAGACTCAAGCAGGGAGAATTCTACAGGTAGAAGAATCCAAGAGAAGAGGAAAACACAAAATGTTTATAATTTGAAATAGTGTTTAATTCCAGAATGTAGCTCATTTCTTAGCAAGTAAAAGAAATGAGGTTCAGAGGGTGAAATGATGAGCTCAGAATCGTGCAATGTGGTCAAGTGAAGCACCCAAACGGGGATTAGAACTTCGAACAGCTCAGTCACCAATTTGGCCAACAGACCACAGCACCAGCAAAGCTGATGTTTTCTGACCTGTAGGACAAACAGGTGATATTCCAGAAGGCTAGCACTTTTGAAAGGCCACTTCACCTGGAATAGAGTCAGTTATATCTCTGGACATGTGGCACTGCTGAGCTTTCGTTGTAATTTAGGAACCCTCTGCTAGACGAGTGACCACTACTGTAAACCCTCTAAACACATATGTTTATTGGAATATTAAAGCATGCTTATTGGTTCTATATAGAGCCAGCATGCAGAATCAGGCTGTTGAACATCACTTAACCCCTTCCATGCGGCCGCGATTCTGCGCCTGTGCGGCAGAATCGCGAACGGGCGGGGTTATGATGGCCCCCAGCCGTCATCAGCATGGAAGGGGTTAATTATTACTAAATAGTTACTTACCAGTAGGAGTAGTTTTGAAGCTTGAAGCATTTTATGGATTCACATGAGGTGCATTATTCCACCATCTAGTGGTTGGGTCCGGAACTTTTTGTATATAGTAGTGCATTTTCTCTCTTTTCTTTTGTTGCTGAGCGTCAACGGTCCCTCTTCTTACATCATAACACCCTCCCCAGAAGTATTGCTCTTGGTCGCCATCTTGAGATAAGTTTTCCTTTTTTGTGAGCTTCCTGTTAGTGTTTTGTATGACTATACTCTGTTTACTCATTTCTTGCGTCATTTCTTGGGGAGTCAGGCAGTTCGCCTGTGAATCCAGAACATTCTTCAAGCTGCAAAACTACTCGTACCAGTAAGTAACCATATTGCTTTGCAGTGTGAATCTTTTCTGGATTCACACGCTGTGCACTGATTTTGCTGCATTTTTATTCATTGTGGTTGTTGGTTTGAAGATGAGGTTGAGTTTGTAAACAGTTGTCTTAGAACCCTTTGTCCCACCCTTGCTTTTGTTTACTTGAACATCAATGCAATAGTGTTTTGTTAATGTGTGTATGTTAATGACCATGTGGCCGCTATGTAAATGCCGTTAAGCAGAACGTTAGCTAGAAAGGCTTTTGTTGCTCCCTTCTTCCTTGTTCCCTTGGTTTGTTTTCTAGTTAAATGTCAATTTTTTTGTAACGTATGTCAATTGTTTGTAATCCATCTTGTAATGGTATGCTTTGTAACTGGTTCTCCTGTATTGTTGTTTGTGAATGATACAAAGAGTTATTTTCCTTTCCAGATTGTAGGAAGTTGGCTCTGTTCATACTATACCAAAGTGAGGTATAGAGTGCACAGAGTTCAGTGGAATCCCAAAGGTAGGCAGAGGTTAAAGCAGATAGCACCTCACTCTCTATTTGTGGTAGTGGTCGAGCAGTAAGGCTTTATCAGAGGACAGTGTTAAGCATTTATTGTACACACTCAGTCAGCAAATTAATCCACACACTCAAAGACTGAAATTCAGACAAATTGTCTTTGTATAAAATATTCTTTTAGTTATTTTATTTCCTAGAACCAAGCAAGCCTGGCACAGGCACGTGATAAGTACTTTGCAGTAAATGTACAGATTGTAACAGTTTGGATTGCAATTGTAAATGTACTTTTATGTAAATTGATACTTGTATAGCGCACTACTCACCCGCAAGGGTCTCAAGGCGCTTGTACGAATACCACTGTGGAACCCATCCTGGCTTTCCCTGTGAGGTGTCCACTCCTGGGCACCCCCAAGGTGGAGGCCAGGCATCCTTAGCGTTGTGGGGGCCGTTGTGGAGATTAAGCAAGCTATTGCCCAGAGTTGCAGAGTGGGACTCCATGATTGGAATAGGCACCGAGGCGAGAAGGATTAGTTACTTACCTGTAATCCTAGTTCTCTTCCAGGGGTATCCTCATCAAAGTCATAAGCATTAGAATATTCCCGCCCATGTGCGGGACCCCGGAAACACTATATTATATGTGCCCCACATATATATATACTCATATATATATATATAAATACATATATATATATAACATGCAATAGCAGCCAATAGAATCAGAGCTGAAATATGCTGTGTAGAATTTCCACCATACATGTAATAATAATAAGCATTAGAAACATGAGAAACAACAAAAAGTTTGTTTAGAAATTGTTTTAATGCTCAGAAAGCAGTAGAAATTCTTATAACTCACTGGAAGCATAGAAAAGCTCCCAGGCTGCATTGCAAACACACAGTCTAAAAAGACTGAAAAGCTAACCTGTAGCTGCATAGCAATAAACTGACACCGTGCCTTTAAGGCACCCATGACCCCCAGTATCCCATCATGCCTCAGGGGTGACAGTTAGGTCAGTTGTTCTTTTCGGAGACTGAAAATAAACCCAATAACAAATAGGTTAACCATATCTCCTTATTAAAGAATGTCCTTTGCCCGGGGAGGCGGGAGGGTTGCTTATGACTTTGATGAGGATACCCCTGGAAGAGAACTAGGATTACAGGTAAGTAACTAATCCTTCTCTTCCAGGGGATCCTCATCAATAGTCATAAGCATTAGAATAGAATAGCGAGCCTCACCTCATCTCCCTGCGGGCAAAGGAGTAACAATACAGTAATAAACCATATTAAGCCTAGTAACCACTAAGCTTGTACAGCCCGTAGGCTACCCAAATAGATTCCTCAAAGAGGCTTGTCCTACTTGAGTATCGGCCCTGGAATCAGACTCGAGACAGTAATGTCTCGTAAAGGTATGAACTGATTTCCAAGTCGCAGCCTTGCAAATCTCCGACATCGGAATGTCGTGCAAGAAGGCTACTGTAGCGGCCTTCCCTCTAGTGGAATGCGCTTTGGGTGACTGCAACAAAGGCTTGCCTGCCAGCTGATAAGCCAATTTAATGCAAGAGACAATCCATCTCGCGATGGACCTCTTGGCCGCTGGAAAACCTGTTCGCATTGAACCATAGTTCACAAACAGTTGATCCGTTTTCCTAATCCCTTTGGTCATTTCCAAATAGAACTTGAGCACTCTTTTAAGATCTAAGGAGTGAAGTGACCGCTCGGCTGGGGTCGTAGGATTTGGAAAAAATGACGGGAGGGAAATGGACTGATTTATATGAAAATCAGAGATGACTTTAGGTAAAAAAGCTGGATGAGCCCTTAGGACTACCCTATTGTGATGAAAGATAGTGTATGGTTCTTTCGCACAGAGAGCTTGAATCTCGCTGACTCTGCGAGCAGAGGTAATCGCCACCAAAAAGGCCGCCTTCCAAGAGAGATGTTGCAAAGAGGCCTTGTGGATGGGCTCAAAAGGTGGTGACATTAACCTGGATAGCACCAGGTTTAATTCCCATGGAGGAGAAGGATTTCGCACAGGGGATATACTTTCTTCAACCCCTGGAGGAAGTCCTTAACCACCGGAACCTGAAAGAAAAAAACCTGATCTGGTGATTTTCTGTATGCTACTATGGCCGACAAATGCACCCTAATAGAAGCGTATTTTAAACCAGCAGTAGCTTGGGAAAGGAGGTATGGCAAGATGACATCCTCCTGCCCTTTAGTCGGATCAAGGTGCTGATCCCTACACCATAGGAAAAACCGCTTCCACTTAAACGCATAGGACGCTCTCGTGGAAGGTCTCTTAGCCTCCTTTAAAATGTTCATGCACTCAGGAGGCAAGTTCAAATGTCCATATTGCAGGACCTCAGGAGCCATGCTGTTAGGTTCAATGATGGGAGGTTGGGATGCATTATCCTCCCGTTCATCTTGCTCAACAGGTCCGGCCTGCAAGGAAGTCGTCTGTGTGGACACACAGACAGATGTAGAAGGTCCGGGTACCACCACTGCATCGGCCAATCCGGAGCTATCAGGATCATTTCCATGTTCGACCTGCAGAGCTTGGAAACTACTCTCGGAATCAGAGCCAGGGGAGGAAACGCGTAAGCGAATGACCCTGACCAATCCATCAGCAGAGCATTCCCCAGAGTCCCTGGCCGGTGGAACCTGGACGCGAAGGCGTGGCATTTGGAGTTTTCGTCGTCTGCAAACAAATCTATGGTTGGACGACCCCAGCAACAAAAAAGCTCTTCCACTACTTCGTCGTTTAGCACCCAGTCTGGCTGATTTTCGAAGTGCCTGCTGAGTGCGTCTGCTTTTACGTTCAACTCGCCTGGAAGGTGCACCGCCACTATCGTGAGGCCTCGAGAGAGGAGCCAATGCCAGATTGCCTGAGCCTCTCGAGACAGAGGGCGAGACCTTGTGCCTCCTTGTTTGTTCAGATAGAACATGGTGGTCGTGTTGTCCGTCTGAACTAGGACTGAGTTGGACTCTATCGCTGGTAAAAAAGCTTTGAGAGCCAGGAATACCGCTCTGAGTTCCAGCATATTGATGTGGTATGTCTGCTCCTGCGCAGACCACAGGCCTTGAATCTGCAGCGGACCCATATGCGCTCCCCAACCTTGCAGAGAGGCATCCGTCACTATCGACTGGGTTGGAAGAGGCTGGTGAAACCGAACCCCCACCAGCAGATTCTTTCTCCGTGTCCACCATTTGATGGCATCTTTTGTTGCTTGGGATAGATTGATGCGATCCTCCCAAAGATCTGTCGCCTGGTCCCACTGGTCCTCCAGAGCCTGCTGTAGAGGACGCATTCTCAGCCTGGCGTTTGGGATGAGAAAGATGCAGGACGCCATGGAACCTAGCAGGGATGCTACTTCACGGGCTGTTGGAAGCCGAGATTTCAGCAGGATTCCACATTTCTGGCTCATGGAAAAAAGTCTCTCCTCCGAAGGAAACGCTTTTCCCACTTTTGTGTCCAGAACGGAGCCTAGGTAGTGAATTGATTGAGTAGGCCGCTGGACTGACTTCTCCAGGTTCACATGGAGGCCGAGCCTGTGCAAC
The DNA here is from genome assembly GCF_964261635.1 of Lissotriton helveticus. Classification (NCBI taxonomy): domain Eukaryota; kingdom Metazoa; phylum Chordata; class Amphibia; order Caudata; family Salamandridae; genus Lissotriton; species Lissotriton helveticus. The sequence goes on along the minus strand of NC_136057.1, from coordinate 1,466,385,246 downwards.
CGGAGTAGACACAGATGTAGATCGTGTTGGACCTGCACTGGAGATGGACCTTTCAGGAGCCAGTCGTCCAGGTACGGGTAGATGAAGAGCCCCTTCTTGTGAAGAAAAGCCGCCACCACTGCCATGCATTTGGTGAAGACTCGTGGTGCGGACTTGAGACCGAAGGGTAGCACTGTGTACTGATAGTGTTTGTTCCCTACGACAAACCTTAAGTACTTGCGATGTTGTAGAGCAATAGGGATGTGGAAGTATGCATCTTGTAGGTCCACCGAACACATCCAATCTCCGACTTGAAGATGTGGGCATATTTGGTGAAGTGCCAACATGCGAAACTTTTCTCTGACGATGACCTTGTTTAGAAGTCGTAGATCGAGTATTGGTCTGAACTTGTCCTCCTGATCTTTTTTGGGGACAAGAAAGTACCTGGAGTAAACTCCCTTTCCTCTTTGAGCGAGAGGAACCTCCTCTATCGCTCTTTTTTGTAGTAGGACTTTTACCTCTCTTCGGAGCAAGCTTAGTTGGTGAGGGTAAGCGTTCTTTGGAGGAATGCTCTTTGGAGGGGCACGGAAACGTAGCCTGTATCCATTGCGCAGTATATTCAGCACCCACTGATCCTTGGTGATGCTGACCCACTCTGCCAGGTGTTGTGAAGCACTTCCTCCCACTGGAGTGGGCAACAGCGCCAGAGGAAGCCACTGATCAGGCTTTACCTCCTCTTGTGGTGTTAGAGGATTGCTGATGACCTCCTCTACCTCTGCCAGGTTTACCACGAAACTGGGGTTTCCCTTGGGTTTTACTTTGGGACCATTGAGGGGTTTGAACCCTCTGTTGAGCCCCTCTCCCCCTGTTGGGCTTGAAACGGCGCTTGAACTCTTTCTTCTTTTCCAAGCCCACCGCTTTCACTGTGTCCAGTTCCGTCTTCATTCGGGTCATTTCTTCGTCGGCATGCTCCCCGAAGAGAGCGGAACCCGAAAAGGGGAGATTAAGGATGCGATGTTGAGCATCCGGCTTCAGGCCTGTCAGGCGCAACCATGCCGATCTCCTGGCACAAACCCCATGGGAATAGGAGTGCGCCGCCAGGACAGCACCATCCGCAGCCGTGCTTATCATCTGATTCGCCACCAGACATCCTTCCGTCACGGTCTCTTCAAAGTCCTGCTGGTCTTCTTTTGGCAGCTTGGCTTTGAACCTTTCCATAGAGTCCCATAAGGCTCTGTCGTATCGACCCAGAAGTGCAGCCGCACTAGAAACCTTAAGAGTCGACGCTGCTGAGTTGCAAACTTTGCGACCCCAGGAGTCTTGAGTCTTGCTGTCCTTGTCTGGTGGGACTGAAGAAGAACCGGCAACTGCGTGTGTCTTCCTCGCTGCCGCCACAATAACAGAGTCTGCTGGAGGGTCAGATCTTACAAAAACCGGGTCAGAAGAGGCCGGTTTGTATTTCTTCTGGATGCGGGCTGGCACAGCTCTGATAGCCGCCGGAGTTAGGAATACCTCCTTGACAGGATCCATAATCCCCGGGACTAATGGTAGAAGAGGACGGGTGATCGCCTTTTTGTGTAAAGTCTCAAAAATGACTGTCAATGTAACCTGAGGGACAGACATTTCAATGCTCAGCTTCTGAGCTCCTCTTTGCAAGACATCCAGATACGTGCCAATGTCATCCACTGGGGAGGATCGGGACGTAGGACTGTCCGTCAAAGTAGGGGAGTAGTCCCTCTTGGAAGACCTGGTAGAAGAGGTAGATGAAGTAGACGGAGTTCGTCGACGTCTACGGTGAACACTGTGCCTCCTCTCTTTTGATCGTTTCGAACGCTCTTCTCGTCTAGGAGAGCGAGACCTGGCCCGCTCCTCTGGTTCTTTTCTGGGAGATCGGGGCCTTCTGGGAGATCTGGTTGGTGTTCTCACAGGAGATTTGCGCCTGGGAGGACTATGTTTGTCCATCTCCTCCACCAGATCCTGAAGAGGAGACCTGTGCTGCGAGCTGGCATAGTCTTGCATACGCTTTGCAGCCCCAGAATCTCTCCAATGGTCCAAAGACCTGTACCATCTAGGTGACAGTCTGAATTTATCCGCCCAAGGGTCCGTCCGACGCACAGGTGATTTGCGTACCGGACTTCTGGACTTCGAAGATGCAGTTGAGGAGCCAGAGGACCTGGAGGTGGAATGACGGGAAGCTGACTCCGTTACCATCACCACATCTGAACATCTCGACGTCGAGCGATCTTCCCTCGTGGTCGAGTGCTTTCTGGGAGTCGGCGCATCAAACAATCTCGTTCTTGAATGCCTATGCGAGGATGTATGGTCTCTCGACGTCGAGCGGCGATGAGCAGCCGCCGACGGAGTTCCATGTCTCGACGTCGAACGGCGAGTACCGGCCGTCGACGGAGCCCTCTCTCTCGACGTCAAACGACGATGCCCAGTCATCGACGGAAGTCTCGACGTCGAACGACGATGTCCTGTCGTCGACGAAGCACCCTGCCTCGACGTCGAGTGACGATGTCCAATCGTCGACGGAGGTCTTTCTCTCGACGTCGAACGGTGATGATCAGCCGTCGACGGAGTTTTCTGCTTCGACGTCGAATGTCTGTGCGACGACGGTGGAGGGGTATTGGACACCCTCGACGCCGAGAGCTGACGAGACACCGACGGAGACTGCCTCCTCGACGCCGATCGACTCTTCCCTGTCGACGGCGGAGGGGTCTTGGTCCTCGACGCCGAACGTCGCTTCTTCGACGACGGCGGAGGGGTCACACTTCTCGACGCCGGTCGACGTCTGGATGACAACGGCGGAGGGGTGACCTCCCTCGACGCCGGTCGTCGCCTGGTTGACGACGGCGGAGGGGTCTTGGAACTCGACGCCGACTGTCGCCCGGTTGACGCCGGCGGAGTTCCCTTCCTCGACGTCGGACGTCGCCCGGTTGACGCCGGCGGAGGGGATTTCGACGATGGAACTGGATCCTTCGACGTCGTCGACGTACCTGGTCTTCTTTTCGACGGCGAGCCCGCCGTTGACGCTAGTTTAGACGATGAAAGATCCACCGGTGGTTCTTTTCTCAGCGCCGAGCCCGACGCTGAGGGAGAGGGGTGTGAAGACTTCTTTCTGGAAGATGAATGAGTCTTCTTGGAGCCCTTCCTCACCGGAGATCTTCCTCTTGATGACCTATGAGCTAGGCCATAAATGCGAATCCTCTCCCTGTCTTTTAAAGTTCTTCCTGACAGGTGTTCACAATGAGGACAGGTGCCTGGATCATGTTTCTCAGGCAGACACAGGATACAGACGTCGTGGTTGTCGGACTTGGCCTTCTTGTTGCCACAAGAAGGGCAATTGTCAAAGAGTGAAGGCATTTTCAGGAGAAAATGCTCACCAAATTGACTGAAAAAGACAGTATCTTACTTGACTAGATGTTAAATGTCGAGTAAGAACAAAAAATTGTCAAAAGTGAAGAGTTTTTCTGTCAAAAAACAGGAAAATTAGTGGAGCTGTGTAACCAGGGTCCTTCTCTGAAGGAGCCGGAAAGAACAACTGACCTGTCACGCCTGAGGCATGATGGGATACTGGGGGTCATGGGTGCCTTAAAGGCACGGTGTCAGTTTATTGCTATGCAGCTACAGGTTAGCTTTTCAGTCTTTTTAGACTGTGTGTTTGCAATGCAGCCTGGGAGCTTTCCTATGCTTCCAGTGAGTTATAAGAATTTCTACTGCTTTCTGAGCATTAAAACAATTTCTAAACAAACTTTTTGTTGTTTCTCATGTTTCTAATGCTTATTATTATTACATGTATGGTGGAAATTCTACACAGCATATTTCAGCTCTGATTCTATTGACTGCTACTGCATGTTATATATATATATATATATATGTATTTATATATATATGAGGCACATATAATATAGTGTTTCCGGGGTCCCGCACATGGGCGGGAATATTCTAATGCTTATGACTATTGATGAGGATCCCCTGGAAGAGAATTATCAGGTCTGTGGAATTTTTGAGCCCAAGACCCGCCGAGGCGGGGAATTGAACCCTGGTCCCAGGCTAGACCTTTGCATCAGGGTCTGCCGCTCCAACCATTGAGCCACACTTCTCCACTCATTACAGTAGTGTTACTGATAATGCAATGCTTTTCAGAATACAGTACATATACTTTGTAGAGGGTTTTGAGTAAAATTACAGGTAAATTACTTTTGAGATTACTTTCCTTACACAGTGTAGTATACCTGGACACTACACTGGGACATTTCCTGTAAACAGGTAAATAAAATTGTTTTTGTTAGTTAGTACAATTTTAACCCCTTGCATGCGTCGGACGGCCCCAAGCTGTCAGACGCAGCGGTGGGTGTGTGCATCGGACAGCCAGGAGCTGTCCGATCTGCGTACGCATGGAATTTTGCTGCACCACAGCGAAATTCCGGCCGCACCCAAGGGGTTAAAGAATTTCTTTAGGTTTTCAAACTCCACTCTTAGAAACTTTTCCAAGAAAAACAGTCAATGTTATCCTATGGAGGAAAATAGTGTTATCGGTTTTAGGTTAAGTATTTGGTAGTGGGTGTTGAGGTTCTGGGGGTAGACTCAGGGGTCCCCCAGGGTCAGGGATGCACTCGTTACACCCTCAGTGGCACTAGGGTGGCCGGGTGCAGAGTGCTGAGGTCCAATATTATCAAATGGGGGATAGGCGGCCTCCGGTTAGTGGCTGCTGTCGAGCAGGCCACTTAGTTGGGGGAGCAAAGCTCCTGGACTTTAGCTCAAGGCAAATGGGGAAACAAAGTAGCACCAAAGGTGTACCCTCAGCGGTACTAGGGCGGCTGGGTGCAGAGTGCTGCTTCGACGTCGGGCGCCCTGTTGGTGGCAATGGGGAACCTCCGTTTTGCAAAGGCACTGCAGGCTTGGGGATGAAGGTCTTCTGGGTGCGGCCACCACTCTGAGAGGTAAGTTGGGATGTTAGGGGTTGGTTAGGCACCGTCGGTTTGGCCACCCAAGGCCATGGGGTGTCGGGTGCAGGGGTGCGTTTTGGGGTCGGATCTTACCAGCTCCTGGTCGCGGTGGGGTGCGGGGGGGGGGGGGGTCTTCCGGATTTAGGTTGCAGGCAGCACCTGGAGGCTTGAGGCAGGTCAGGGGTTGTCGGATTTCGGGTCAGGATCGCCGGGGAGACCTCCTTGTGGTATTTGCCCAATCGAACTCGGGCGATGGACGGCAGGTGCAGAGTGGTGTGGATTTGCGGTGTACACCCGGAGCCAGAGGTTGGCGATGAACAAATCTGGTGTTCACGGGTGCACAGTCTTTGTGGTTGAAGGCAGGCAGGTCCTCCGGGGTTTTCGAGATTTCTGGCTGCAGGACAAACCGGGATTTCGAGGGAGCAGGTTCGAGGTGGAGACAGGCCAGTAGGGCTGGGGCCAAGCCAGTGGGCATCTTCCCCTTGTTAGCTTCAGCACAGCTGTTCCGACCTCCTTCTTTTCTTATAGTTTCTTCTGGTCTGAGGAAGCAAGGTTCAGGGGTGCCCCTAAATACTAGATTTAGGGGCCTTACATGCAAGTAAAAGGTTGGGACCAATGGGTGCCTTCCCTGGGGTGGGTACACCCCCTAATATGCAACCCTCCAGTAGAAGGGGGCATAAGCCTTTCCCTGGTTGGCGAAGTCCCCCCCCCCCCATCTGCAAGATGGCGGGGATAGAGTTGTGCTTCACCTCGCCTCCCCCACCTGAGGTGTGGAGTTGGCAGAGGTGGGCACACCTCTCTTCCTCACTTGTTTTACCCACCGGTTCTACCACCCAAAGTGGGGGGCAGAACCAGTGGGGACCAGTTGCTGAAAGCAGCAAGTGGTGTGGAGAAGCTCACAAAGGCGGCAAGCCTTTGAAGCTTCCCCATCGTGGCCCTGCCCATCCTGGGGGAGGAGGCTAGGCACCTCGTCCCAGGATGTGCATTGTTTCAGGCCCACGAGAGCAGCAGGCTCTCGACCCAGGGGTCCAGAAACACGTCTGGTGGTGGCTGCTAAAAGCAGCCACTCAGCCTGGACACTATGGTAGGTTAATTTTCAGGGGGCATCTCTAGGATGCCCTCTGTGTGCAATTTTAATTAAATCCCACACTGGCATCGGTGTGGGTTTAATGTGCTGAGAAGTTTGATACCAAACTTCTCAGTTTTCAGTGTGGCCATTATTGTGCTGTGGAGTTCGTAATGACTAACTCCCAGCACCGTATACTCTTAATGGCAGCCTTGCACTTACAATGTCTAAGAATGGACTTAGATACTGTAGGGGGTACGGGGCTCATGCACCTGTACCCTCACTACTGGGATAGTGCACCTGGCTAGAGGGGTGACTGATCTATGCCAGGGCAGTGGGTTGTAGGCATGGCACACAGCGATGTGTGCCTTGTTGACTCTTAACTTTGTTGTGCACCAAAACACGCAGCCTGCAAGGCAGTGTGTGAAGGTACAGGACCTCTAAGGGAGGCACAATAAGTGCTGCAGTCCTTAGAGGCCTTCTCTGGTACCAGTGCCCTGGGTACCTATGATACCATTTACCAGGGGCTGACCTGTGGCCAGAGATACCAATTGGGTTAGGCTTCAATGCAGTTTTAGGGAAAGAACATAGGCCCTCGCTAACTGATTAGTAGGAGCCCAGTGCACACTCAGTCAAAGCAAATCAGCAATTCAGCAAAAAGTGGGGGCAGCCATGCAGAAAGAGGGCACTTTCTCACAAAGATGGTCTTTGTTTTTTATATGTAAAACATGATTGCCCTGTGGGCATCCAGAGTATGCAAGGCTTTCCCTGCCTGAAGCTTTGAGTCTTGAAAAAAACTTGGAATTTGAGTTGTTTGATTTATGTGAAAATGTGATATGACCTGTGGAAGGACTTGTGAGTTAGTTCTCAAGACTACCCTGAATTTGTATGTACGGTTCCTTTATGTATGGCGAGTGCTTGTAGTGTGCTTACTCAGCGTAGTGACATAATGGTAGGTAGAAACGCTGTTTTTAGAGTGATACATTTCAAGGTTGCTTTATAGATTGGCTCGAACGGTTCTTTCATTAACTGTGTGAGTACCACATTGAGATTCCATGTGGGAATTGGTGCACTACTAGGTGGTACTATTATTTTAGCCCCTTCCAGAAATCCTTTGATTATTGAGGCAGTGAACACACTTCTTCCTATGTAACACCTTGTGTAGGCTACTATTGCAGCCAAATGCACTTTTAGAGGAGCATAATTTAGGCCTTCTCTTAGCAGATGTGTTGGGTATTTGATTACTGTAGTTTCACGTCTTACTGTTGGAGCTGTAGTCATAAAGGGTCTTCCTACTGTAGCATTTACCTTGTCCCACCAACTCATTTCCTCCCGTATTTTATGAATGACAATCGCTAGATCCTCCCAGCTCTCCATCGCTTGACACCATTGGCTCTGTATCCATTCTTGGATCGGTCTCATGTGAAGCCTCGGAAGTGGTATTAATGGTAGGCAAGAAGCCATCATTCCTAACAATTTCCACACGGTCCTCAATGTCAGAGACTGACCCTTTCAGTACTATAGAGCTTCTTATGTTATGGCTTGGGCTCTTTACTTGCATGGAAAAGCTTTTGTCTAAATTGTGTTTTTTATTCGCTCTTAAGAAGAATATGTTGTTCTGGCATGGGTGAAGACTTTTCCAAATGCATTGTGAATCCCAGTTTGTTCAGGGTCATCATCACTCTTATCATGTAGTCTTTGCACTTGTGTGCTGAGCTTGCTCTTACCATCCAGTCGTCTAAGTATTGGTTAGAAATGCGTTACTTACCTGTAACTACAGTTATCCAGTATTGGTGTCTTTCATAGATTCACATGCCTGAATCATTCCCCGTCGTCGAGATGGGAGTCCCCGGTACATAAATAAAGTAATGTCCTATACACATATAGAGAATAGTAGGCCTAAAGGCCTCACATTAGTAACATATCCATGTCCTTTTGTAAAAAAGGACCAAACTCTAGAAAAGAGCCAATCAGCTGTCACCTCCCTCTAGAACCCTCCTGGCAGGAGCCTCGGTCCTCAGATTTTCTACTGCACGTTGTACTAAGGGAGTCTCCCCTGAGCTCTGCTCAGATTTGTTTCTTCACAGCTCTTTCTTCAGTATTTTTGGAATATTTTCCTGTTTTTTCCTCAAGTGAAAGCTATACACTATGGCTGACACTCCAAAGAAGGGTCTCTTTAGAACCTGTGGCACTTGTGGTAAGAAAAGGCTACACATTGATGATCAACATAAGGACTGCCTGTACTGCCTATACCCAGATCATTCTGCTAAGGACTGCAAGGTATGTCAAAACTTTTCAACTAAGATCCTTAAAGATAGAGAAGGAGGCCTTTTAATCTGGCTCCAAAGGCTTAAAGATAGAGATAACTTGGATTCCTCTGAGGAGAGTTAAGGTTCTTCAGTCTCCTCGAAATTATCTCTGAAAAGACTCAGATTTTTGTACGCACTAAGCTAAGTAGGCGTGTTACTGAGAGAATTAGGTGAATCCTTCCAGGGGAGGCGGGAGGGTTGCATGTGAATCTATGAAAGACACCAATACTGGATAACTGCAGTTACAGGTAAGTAACGCATTTCTAATCAAGTATTATGGGTGTCTTTCATAGATTCACATGCCTGAACCAGAGTAGCAAGCAATGCAGAGAGCACATTTCGGATGGTACAGTATATACAAGTCATTAGATAATAACATATCAAGCGACTAGTAACAGCCAATAGACGCCAACATCAAGTATCAGTAAAGAAATGTGCATACAAGAGAAGGATGGAGGGATGAAAGAAGGCTCACCTCAGTGAAATAGATGGCGTAGTACTGCTTGACCCATCGCTGCATCTTTCATACGCTCATTGTCCAGGCAGTAATGCCTAGTGAAGGTATATGGCGACTTCCATGTTGCCGCTCTGCAAATGTCAATGACCGGTAGAAGTGGACATAGCTCTCCTGGATTGGGCTCGCACCTTAGAGCGTAGTGGCTGTCCGGCTTGTTCATGACAGAAAGAGATGGCTGCAGAAATCCAGCATGAGATGCTCTGTTTAGTAAGTGGGAGACCCTTTCTAGGTCTGCTGTAAGCTACAAATAGCTGATTTGACTTCCTGAATGCTTTTGTTTTGTCGATGTAAAATTTTAAGCATCGCTTGAGATCCAAGGAATGTAATGATCTCTCCGCTGCTGTACTTGGATTTGGGAAGAAGGAACGCAAAACCACAGGCTCATTAAGGTGGAAATCCGACTGAACTTTTGGGATAAACTTCGGATTGGTCCTCAGGATCACCCTGTCATTCTTAAATTGCAGAAAAGGATCCTGAATTGAAAATGCCTGCAGTTCATTCACCCTCCTTGCAGAGGTGAGCGCAAGAAAGAGCGCTGTCGTCCAAGAGATGTGTTTCAGGTCTGCTCTGTGCACTGGCTCGAATGGATGCTTCATGAGCTGATTAAGAACTACATTCAGATGCCAGGTAGGTGGCAACATCCTTACTGGAGGAAAGACCTGTATAATCCCTTTAAAAATTGCTTGATCAGCCTGTTTGACCAGAGGGAAGGACCCGTTGAAGTTCTCTTATGACGGGATATTGTAGCCAAGTGGACTTTAATGGAAGAGTGGGCTAGGCCCGACTTTGCCAGATGTAACAGGTAAGGTAAAACTTGTTCCGGTGAGGAAGAGAAAGGGTGTATCCCTTGATCCGTACACCAAACACAAAACCTCTTCCATTTCAGGGAATACGTTTTGGTGGTGCTCTCCGCTCGTGCTCAGGCAAGGATGTCTCTACAGTCCTGCAGAATATTCAAATTTCGAAACCCTCGGAGCTCAGGAGCCAGGCGGCTAACTTGAGAGATTTCAGATCCGGATGTTGAACTTGACGGTTGTCATTGTGAGCAGAGACGGACACTGCTTCAGACGGATCGGCGGTTTCAGGGATAGACGGTGGAGCTCTGTGAACCAATGTTGTCTTGGCCAAGTTGGGGCTATAAGAATGAGAGTACAAGGCTCCACCTTCATCTTCCTGAGGACTCTGGGAAGCATCGGGAATGGCGGGAAGGCGTACGCAAAGACGTTGTGCCATGCGATGGAAAATGCATTCCCTAGAGACCCCGACTGGGGAAGCCAACTTGCGAAGTGTGGGCATTTGGCGTTGATCCTTGTAGCAAAGAGATCGATCTGTGGCGTGCCCCATCTGGAGAAGATTTGGTTGAGGATCTTCTGATCTAGCTCCCACTCGTGAGATGATGTTTTCTGCCTGCTCAACGAGTCGGCAAATACATTGTCCATGCCTGGGACATATTCCGCCCATAGGGTTACATTGTTCGTTATTAGCCAGTTCCAGATTTTCTGAAACTCGCGAGAGAGTGTCCGCGAGCGCGTCCCTCCCTGCTTGTTGAGGTAGTGCATTGTCGTAGTGTTGTCTGTCCTGACAAGCACCAGGGAGTTTTTGATCCTTGGTAGGAAAGACTGCAGGGCCAGGAAGACCGCTCCCCGCTCGAGCAGATTGATATGGAGTTTTTTCTCTGCAGCTGACCATTTTCCGCTTATCTGCAGCTCCTGTAAGAAGGCTCCCCAACCTTCTCAGGCCCGGACTGGACGTTGCGGGCACCGGGCAATCCCCCAGTGCGCCGCAAGGGTGGGGGCCGGTTTTGGGCCGTGGGGGCCGATTTTGTTAAAGGGCAGATTTTGCAGCATAGCTGCAAAATCAGTCCTGTAACAAAATCGTCCGAAAACCGACCCCGGCAAAGAGCTCGGTCGCACCTCCAGGGGGCCGGCAGAGCACTTTGCCAGGGCCAATTTTGGTTCTCAGTCCGGCCCTGAACCTTCTAAGGAGGCGTCTGTTATGAGGACATGAGGAGCCGCTGTCAGCAGGAATGTCAATCCTTGAGACAGGTTTCGTGATGACATCCACCATCGCAAAGCTTTGACCATCTGAGAAGTCACCCTTATGCGGTCGTCGAATGACCCCGTGCATTGGACCCACTGCCTCGAGAATGCCTCCTGCAAAGGACGCATCCGTAGACGGCAGTGAGGGATCAAAAGGATGCATGATGACATCATCCCCAAAAGGGATTTGAAGAGGCGGGCCGTCAACACTCCTTTCGAGGCTACTCCAGACGCTAAAGCTAGGAGTTTGTTTTTCCTCTCCTAAGATGGGAACGCTTTTGCAGAACGTGTGTCCAAGGTTGCAACCAGGAAGTTGATGGTTTGAGAAGGTCGTAGGGCTGATTTCTCCTGGTTGAGCGTTAGACCCAGGCAATTAAAGAGACTTAGACAGGCGTTGGAAGACCTGGACGCGTCTTCGAAGGATGGTGCCTTGATCAGCCAGTCGTCCAGATATGGAAAGACTTGATGACGGCGCTGCCTGAGATATGCCGCCACTGGGGAAAGACATTTTGTGAAGATGCAGGGCGCAGACTTGAGTCCAAAGGGCAGGACGCAGAACTGGAAATGCCTGCCCGCTACTGCAAATCTCAAGTACTTTTTGTGATTCTTGTGAATTGGTATATGGAAGTAAGCGTCCTGTAAGTCTAGTGACACCATGAAATCTCCCTCTTCCAGAACATGTAAGACTTCCTGGATCGTTACCATGCGAAACGACTGCTTCTTCAGGAATTTGTTGAGGGCCCTGAGGTCCAGGATTGGCCTCCATTTTCTTTCTTTTTTCTGGATCAAAAAGAAACGGGTACCTTCTCTATTGCTCCTTTCTGCAGCATAACCGAGATTTCTCATAGAAGCAGCCGTAGGTTTTTGTGAGGCATTGGACGAGGCGGAGTGGAGGGGTGCGTATGAATTCCATAGAATGGCCGAATTGTATTAATTGAAGGACCCAACGGTCCGTTGTAATTATCTTCCAATTTTGCAGAAAATGGGTAATTTTTCCTCCAATATTTATTAAGTGAGATGAAGTCTGGACTGGCTGAATAAACAAGTCATTGTCTGTGTCCGTTGTTTCTCCTTTGTCCTTTACCCCGAAAGGACGACTTTCCATACGAGGATTGTTGGCCTTGTTGCTGCTGACGTTGCTGGTACTGTGACCTACTCTGGTTGGAAGAGTAAGATGACCTGTATTGAAAACCTCCTTTGTAGGAAGATTGAACTCTTCCTGTTTCCCCGGAAGGACTGATTTTTAAATTGGAGTGTGCCCAAGGCTCTTGCAGTGTCTGTGTCCTTTTTTATATTTTGTAGAGCTTCGTCAATTTTGGAGCCAAATAAAAGATGGCCGTCATATGGCATATCCAAAATCTTTGTCTGCACCTCAGGACGGAATGAGGTTGCTTTTAGCCATCCCTGGCACCTCAAAACCGCTGCTCCAGCCAGTTGGCGGAACCCCGTCATAGCGACGTCCATTGCACAGTCTATAATCTCCGATGCTGATGTTTCACCCTCCAGTAGTATTTTCTTTACATCCTCTTTGGACGCGTCAGGTAATTCGGACAGGTATGGGGCTATATCTGCCCACAATTGTCTATTATAACGCCCAAGAACCGCTAGGGCATTTGCTGCCTTGACGGTCATAGCCGACATTGAGGAAAACCGTTTCCCAATGTTGTCCAATTTTCTTCCGTCTTTGTCAGGAGGAGCCGATAAAGGAGATGAAGGATTTCTGGAGTTCTTTTGGGTCGCCTGCGTCACCACCGAATCTGGTTTAGGATGACCTGTCAGAAAGGCCGGTGCCGTATTTGGAGCTTTGTACTTTTTATCCAATCGAGGGATCACTGGCGAAACAGAGGGGGGATTCTGCATAACCTGAACCCCCTGAGTCCAAAGATACTCAATAATAGGAATTGACCTCATTGATTTTTTGAGAGGTTCCTTGAAATCGTACAGGAAACAGTCCTGTTCCTGGGAATCCATAGTAATTTGGAAGCGCTTAGCGGCCCTTTCTACCACATTATGGAAACCGCCGATGTCAACCGGCGGAGAATCTTAAGTTGCGGCACTGGAGATGCTGGCGAAGGCATGACGTAGTCCTCCCAGTCCTCATGGACAGATTGATCGTCCTGCAATTCACCTTCTTCTTGTTGGTCTTCTTGCTGTTCCTCCTCTTCTTCTTCATCAGAAGATTAAGGACGTGGCAAATCCACCCGTTCCTTATGAATGGTTAAGGGCAGGGGTCGCAGTCTTGGAGATGGAGCTGCCGTGGAAGTTGGAGGAGCCGGAGATTCTGGGAACCTCTGCTTGTAATCTTGGATGAGGTATCGCAGATCTGTAACTAGGGATGCTGGAAGACAGACCATAGGTGTAGGTGGTGGATGAACTACCTCTTCCTGAGCATCCTCCTCATCTGAACTCTGGCATTTGACATTTAGTTCTGAGGGGCTAGTTGGCAAATGGAACTCATCCCGGTCATCAGAATCCTCATCTTGAAGGAGACGTGCTGGTGGCATCAGCTGCACATGGCTAGGAGAAGTTAACTCTGGCGTCAGTGTTGTTCTCGTGATCTTTAGACGCACAGAAGCTGTTTGGAAGCCAGAATCAATCACCGTCGACGGTGAGATCGTCGACGGAGTAGTGTCGACAGTTACCATAGTCGGTGAAGCTGTCGTCGACGGGGCCGTCGTCGACGGTATAGATGTTCCTGCTGTCGACGGTGCATTCGTCGACGATGCCTTCGTCGACGTTGCCTTTGTCGGCGGTGTCTTCGACGTAGATACATAAGCAGGAGATACTGCTTTCTTCGTCACTGAAGAGGTCGTCGACGATATTGTCGTCGTCGACGGTGCAGGCTTCTTGAAGGTGTGAACCTCTTTCTCAGAAGCTGTTTTTGACATAGCCTCTGAAGACTTTTTTGATGTCTTCTTTTGAAGAGTGTCCAAGGGGCCAGGGGAAGCTACCCTCAGTCTTTTCAGAGATAATTTCGAGGAGACTGAAGAACCTTAACTCTCCTCAGAGGAATCCAAGTTATCTCTATCTTTAAGCCTTTGGAGCCAGATTAAAAGGCCTCCTTCTCTATCTTTAAGGATCTTAGTTGAAAAGTTTTGACATACCTTGCAGTCCTTAGCAGAATGATCTGGGTATAGGCAGTACAGGCAGTCCTTATGTTGATCATCAATGTGTAGCCTTTTCTTACCACAAGTGCCACAGGTTCTAAAGAGACCCTTCTTTGGAGTGTCAGCCATAGTGTATAGCTTTCACTTGAGGAAAAAACAGGAAAATATTCCAAAAATACTGAAGAAAGAGCTGTGAAGAAACAAATCTGAGCAGAGCTCAGGGGAGACTCCCTTAGTACAACGTGCAGTAGAAAATCTGAGGACCGAGGCTCCTGCCAGGAGGGTTCTAGAGGGAGGTGACAGCTGATTGGCTCTTTTCTAATGTTTGGTCCTTTTTACAAAATGACATGGATATGTTACTAATGTGAGGCCTTTAGGCCTACTATTCTCTATATGTCTATAGGACATTACTTTATTTATGTACCGGGGACTCCCATCTCGACGACGGGGAATGATTCAGGCATGTGAATCTATGAAAGACACCCATAATACTGGATAAACATGTATTCCCGGACTTGTCTGATGGGAACCTACAGCCACCAGCCACTCTGTGAATTCCCTTGGAGCTGATTTTATTACAAAGCGTAGTACTTTGAAATGGTAATGCATCTTATTTATTACAAACCCACAAGAAATTCTTGAGTCTTGAATTCCTTGGAATGTGTAGATAGTCATCCTTTAGGTCTATGGTTGCCATGAAATTCCCCTGTTGGAGTTGAGGGATGACTTCCTGTAGTGTTGCCATTTTGAACTTTTGTGAAAAAGAGAACTAGTATTGGTTACAGTGTCTTGTCTGGTTTTAGAACTTGGAAGTATGTTGAATAGACTACTTGACATTTCAACTTGGAGGGTACTTTTTCTGCTGCCTGTTTTTGTAGTAGTTGACTGTGGCCTACCTGTGCTTTGAACTTTGTTGAGCTGTTCCTGATTGAAATCCACCTCTCCCTGCATGTCTTCTAGTGCGGGTGATTCACCCTTCTTGTCGACCCCTAAATTGTAGGGCCCTCATTGACTTGGCCATATAATTTTCTTTTAAATCTGCTGCTGAGTGTCGTCTGCTGTTTTCCCAAACAAGTGTTCACCATTAAATGGGCTGCTGACTACATTGGCTTGCACTTTGTTCTTGAAGCCTGATGAACAAGTTACTTACCTTCGGTAACGCTTTTTCTGGTGGATACAATATCTGCCTGTGGATTCCTCACCTTGTGAATATCCCCCTGCGTCTGCAACGTTTGGAAAATTCTTCTGTAGCACGCCGGCGTGGACGACGTCACAGGAGCACGGCATCGCTCGCAACTCCACTGACGTCACCGACCCCATAATAGGCTACGTCGGCATGATGACATCAGTTCCGCCCTTTTTCCCGTGCCTTCGGGGCACACGGACGGACTGACAACAATAAATATATATATACAGTGTACACAGTACAAAATAATTAAAATAACACAGTGTGAATACGACATAGCAAGTCAAGTACAAAAAACACACTGCTTTTTACGATAACATGTATACCTTAAAGCAATGCCATAACAAAGGTATAGAAGAGTGGACAACGGGGAGGCGGGTGGGCATGTGAGGAATCCACAGGTAGATATTGTATTCACCAGAAAAAGCGTTACCGAAGGCAAGTAACTTTTTCTTCTGATGGATACATCTGCCAGTGGATTCCTCACCTTGTGAATAGAGTCCCACAGTAGTCCCCACTCCCGGAGGAGGGTGTCCTGGAGGACAGAACGCGCAAAGTGGCCGTCCCTCCTCACTTCGGAATCTAAGCAGTAACGCTTCGCGAAAGTGTGGAGGGAAGCCCAAGTCGCAGCTCTACAGGTACACCCCTAGACAAAGCAGATGTAGAAGACTTTGCTCTAGTGGAGTGAGCTCTTATACCCTCTGGAGGCTCCTTAACCACCAGGGAGTAGCAGATCTTGATGCATAGTATAATCCATCTTGAAAGTGTGCGCTTGTGCACAGCTCTTCCTTTTCTGCAGGCAGCAAATCCAACAAAGAGCTGGTCATCCACCTGATAGTCTCTTGTCCTATCAAGATAAAAGCTCACCGCCCTCTTAGGGTCCAGACGGTGAAGTCTCTCCTCCTCTTTGGAAGGGTGAAGGGGAGGATAGATGGTAGGTAGGGTAATGGACTGTCCTAGATGGAAGGGAGTTACCACCTTAGGCAGAAAAGCAGCCCTGGTCCTAAGAACCATTCGTTCAGCATGAATGGGGGATTTGAACTAAGAGCTTGAAGCTCACTTACCCTCCTTGCCGAGGTAATTGCAAATAGGAAGACCATCTTAAAAGATAAAAGTCTCATGGGACACTTGTGCAAAGGTTCGAAAGGAGAACCCATCAGAAAAGTAAGTACAAGGTTCAAGTCCCATTGAGGCACAATAAAGGGAGTAGGAGGAAATTTATTTTGTAAGGCCCTTTGGAAACCTTAAAACAATAGGAGATTTAAATAAGGACGGCTGATCCGGCAGACTGAGAAATGCTGACAAGGCCGAAAGATAACCATTCACTGTAGCTACAGCAAACCCTTGCTGAGCCAAAGAAAGCGCAAACTGAAGAATGTCAGACAATCAAGCCTTCAAAGGGTCAATGGATTTCTCCCCACACCATGAGACAAATTTGGACCACCTCCAAGAGTAGATAGACTTGGTGGAATGACGCCTGGCTGATAAGATGACATCATGTGGGAGAGAAAAAGAATTCAGGTTACCCCGTTCAATCTCCAGGCATGAAGGTGTAAGGTCTGGAGGTGGGGGTGTAGAACCTGCCCCTCCATCTGAGAGAGGAGATCTGCCCTGAGAGGGAGACGGAGCGGCGGGCACGAGGAGAGGTGGAGAAGATCTGTGTACCACACCCTTCTTGGCCAATCCGGGGCGATCAATATGACTTGGGCCCGGTCTTGGCAAATATTCCTCAGAACCCGAGGAATCAAGGGTATGGGAGGAAATGCGTAACGGAGTTTTGAGTCCCAACTCAACTGAAACGCGTCCCCCAAAGCTCCCTGCATCGGATACTGGAGACTGCAGAATGACGGGCAGTGAGCATTCTCGTGAGTGGCAAACAGGTCCACCCGAGGAGTCCCCCATGTCCGAAAGACGTGACGAACCACCTCCGGATGAAGCCTCCACTCGTGATCGGCTGAGAACTGCCGACTGAGACTGTCTGCACGTACGTTCAGAACCCCGGCCAGATGATTTGCCGTCAGACAAATCCGATGGTCCTGAACCCAGGACCAGAGACTCAGAGCCTCTCTGCAAAGGCACTGCGACCCCACTCCTCCCTGCTTGTTGACATACCACATCGCGGTAGAGTTGTCCATCAGGACTTGAACTGACTGACCACGAAGGGAAGGGAGGAAGGCCTTGAGCGCTAAACGTATCGCCCGCAACTGTAAAAGGTTGATGTGAAGCAACCTTTCCTCCGGAGACCAAAGACCCTTGATCTCCAGATCTCCCAGATGAGCACCCAACCCTAGAGTGGATGCATCCGTTATTACTGTGGCAACCGACGGAGGAAGATGGAAGGGCTTTCCTTGAGACCGATTGCCCTCCACGCTCCACCAAGACAGATCCCCTGCAGCTTCTCTGGAGATCCTCACTGACTCCCTGAGATCTCCGTTGTGTTGGTACCACGGCCAGCGGAGGCACCACTGGAGTGCCCTCATGTACCAGCGTGCATGGTTGACCAACAGAATGCAAGAAGCCATCAGACCGAGCAGACGGAGGACCTTCAGGACTGGAACGAACGCTCCATTGTAAAACCAAGGAATCATTTCCTGTATGTCCCAAATCCTTTGAGGAGGAGGGAATGCCCGACACACAGTTGTATCCAGTACAGCACCTATGAACAGGTAGCGCTGGGAGGGCACCAGGTGAGATTTGGGTACATTTATTGAAAAACCCAATCTGAACAACAACTGAGTTGTGACTTGCAGATGATGGAGCACCTTCTCTAGGGATTCTGCCTTGATTAGCCAATCGTCCAGATAAGGGAAAACTGGTATCCCTGATCTTCCGAGATGTGCCGCCACCACAGCCATCACCTTGGTGAAGCCTTGAGGCCTAGTAGTAAGACCAAACGGAAGGACCGCAAACTGGTAATGCTGCGAATCCACCATAAAACGAAGATACTTCCTGTGCGACTTCAGGATGGGGATGTGGAAATATGCATCCTGCAAGTCAATCGGCACCATCCAGTCTTCTTCCAGCAGCGCTTGAAGAACCTGCGCAAGGGTGAGCCTCTTGAACTTCTCCTGCTTCAGAAAGAGGTTCAAGACCCTGAGATCCAAGATTGGACGAAGTCTGCCATCCTTCTTGGGGATCAGGAAATGCTGGGAGTAGCATCCCTGACCCCTTTCCTGCTCCGGAACCACCTCTATCGCACCTTTTCTCAGTAACGCCAGGACTTCTTCCTGCAGGAGTAGCAGGTGGTCCTCTGAGCAAAACTATTGGCAAGGAGGGTAATTCGGAGGCAACTCCCGAAAGGGAAGAGCATACCCATTCTCCACGAGATTGAGAACCCAAAGGTCCGATGTGACCGATTCCCAATCTCGTAGAAAATAGGTAAGCCGACCCCCCTCAGGACCCGCATGATCCGGAATGGCAGATCTAGGGTCTGCTTTGCTGATGTTGGAGGGGGTGGGGAGAGGAAGAGGAGGAGGAGGAGGAGGAAGCTTGACGTCTTCGAGAACGAGCTCTTTGTTTGCCCCTGTATGACTTATACAGTGGATTTTGCTATTGCTGCTGCTGTTGCGTTGGCTTGTAGGGACGAAAGGAGGATCTCCCAAAACCCCTATACCTTTTGCCTACAGTTCCCCTGGATTGTAAAGCCAAGGATATGGCGTAGCTCTGCTGTCTTTGAACCTCTCCAACGCAGCATCAGCCTTTTTTCCAAAAAGGCCAGAGCCATCAAAAGGTAGATCCATTAAGGCAGCCTGGACATCCGCAGAGAATTCCGAGGACTTCAACCAGGCTGCTCTTCTGAAGATCCCATAACTCTCGCCACCGAGTCAGCTGTGTCCAACCCACTCTGGATGACTTGCCGAGCAGCAGCTTGAATGTCTACAAGCACCTCATTAAAAAAAATTCTGTCCTCCTCTGGTATTTTAGGAGCTAGCTGTTTCACAGAATCCATCAAAGCATGGATGTAAAGCCCCAAGAGGCATGCAGCATTTGTTGACTGGAGAGCCATACTCGCGGATGAAAAGACTTTCTTTGCGGCTTGGTCCTGCTTTTTAGATTCCTTGTCCCCAGGTACCTGAGGGAAAGCATCTGAGGATTTCTTGGAGCAGGCAGCCTGTACCACCAAGCTCTCTGGCAAAGGATGCGAAGATAAAAAGTCTGGGTCACCAGGAGCCACCCTGTATCTTCTTGCAACAGCTGTTGAAACATCAGGAGCTGTAAGCGGTCTATTCCATACCTCTAAGATTGGCTCCGTCAAAGCCTCATTGAAAGGAAGCATGGGCTCTACAACAGAAGATGGAGAGTGGAGGACTTCTGTCAAAATATTCGACTTGTACTCTGCAGTAGGTAGAGTTAAATTCAATAGATCCGCCGCCTTCTTGATGACTACATGATATGGAGCCACATCTTTAGAAGGGGCATCGGCGACAGAGGCTAACTCCCAATCCGGAGACAGTTCCAGTCCACTTGCCTCCCTTAAGTCATCAAAGAAATTCTCAGATTCCTGCAGCTCACCCTCTGCCATCTCAGTATCTTTGTCCCTCTAGAAGTCGCTGAGCCTCACACCTCGACCTCTCCTTCCGGAACGGCGTCGGCGGATCTGGAATCGACTCCGACGGAGCCGGCGTCGAGCTCAGAGCCGGAGGACCAGGCCGCTGTTCTCGAGGTCGGACCGGAACCGGTGCCGAAGGCATCGGCGGCGAAGGCTTTGGCGGCTCCAAGAAATGCCAAGGCGGTGTCGGCTTAAATGGCATGAACGGCGCTGGAGCATAAGACTGGGGGACTCCCAGGTTAAATGCCAACGGACCCATGGGACCAGCCGGTGCTCCAGAGGGGTACAAGGCTCTTGAATAGACACCACACAGCGTTTAAAAACTGGGAAGGGTCTTGTCCTGGGCCCAGAAAAAGGAGGGTATGAACCCACAGGCTGCTCTCGAGGAACCAGAGTCTTGTCAACCTCTTCCTCGGGTTGGTGTACCGGAGTCGTCGAACCCTTAGGCAATGGAGCCTCTTCTTCCTCTCGAGTTGGAGATCGAGACGGCGCCGGAGAGGGATTCGACACCGGAGCCGGTGAATGCTCCGTCGACTCCATGGGCAAAGCCTCACCCTCCGGATCCAGAACATCTGGAGAAAGAGATACATCATCCTTACGATGTCTTCTCACTGGCGACTTCGATCTCAAATCCGAATCCTTCCCAGAATGGTGTCGTGAACCATGCTTCCTCTTCTTATGCTTTTTTTTAGTCGACCTGGAAGCATGCCCCGATGACGACCGCAAGGGCGACTTCGAACGTGACCTCGACCGCGACCTTGAGCTCTTCCTGTCCTTTTTACCTTTCATCTTGGCAACCAGGAGCTTCGCCTCTCTCTCACAAAGGGCTTTGGGATTCATCTTCCTACAGGATGGACACCCCTGGACATCATGGTCCGAGCTCAGGCACCAAACGCAATCTTCATGCGGGTCCGTGATCGACATCATCTTACAGCATTCACCACACGGCTTGAATCCGGTCTTCTTCGATGACATATCGACTGGAGAAAGCGATACAAGAAACACGAAAACCAACAAACAGTAACAAAGTTACTATCAAAGCTACAGAGGATCCTTCGAAAACTGTTGGCGTCGACGACACGGAAAAAAGGGAACTGATGTCATCACGCCGACGTGGTCGTATTATGGAGTTGGTGACATCAGCGGAGCCGCGTGCGATGCCGGGCTTCTGTGACGTTGTCCACGTTGGCGCGAAGTTACAAAAAGAATTTCCGAATGTTGCTGACACAGGGGGATATTCACAAGGTGAGGAATTCACTGGCAGATGTATCCATCAGAATTTAGCTTGTGACGCTGTTCGTTTGCCGGAGGCGTCTAGAAGGAGCACCCAGTATAAGTCAAAACAAAACCCTTTCAGGTATAGCGTGTCCTTTTCTATCTCGGTGTGGATGGAACTGTGCTAATCCTATGCTTAAAAACTTTGATAGAAAAACAGACATTTGAGGTGAGCAGATCTAGAGTGTTGCTGGTGTTGATAGTGCTCTAACAGGAGCTGCTTTCCACCTAAACTGGAGAACTAACCTGAGTTCTCTCCTTTTTTGCATAATTTATGCGTCACTCTATGCCTGAAAGGGTTTTGTTTTGATATATATACACACACACACACACACACAAATTTAGCTTAAATATACTTACCTTGCATTGTAAAGACATTGCATTATAAAGATAATGCATGGTAAAGGCAATGTGTGGTAATATCTGCGTTGTAAAGGCTGCTTCCCCTCTGCAGGACTTGGAGTCTTGGCTGAACCCCAGGAACACCTGATGGGGATCAGTCACAGGCATTTGTTTGCAAAAGTCGCTACAGGGCTTGAAACCAATTGTTTAAAGGGGTGATATACTGCACACTGAGAAGAATATAGAAAAGTGAAGATAAGTCTCAGAAAGACTAGGACATCCTGATCCGCGTATGGTGCTGTGGAAAGAAGACAACGTACAGCAGCACAAGGGGTGGTGGGCCTATATAGGCTCTGTACGCAATTTCTGGAGCGGAACGGCATTGTGTGGAGCTGGACAGCACCACCTATCAGTGCACCGAGGTACTGCTGAACGTTTCTGGATCCAGTCTAATATCTGGAAAATCTTCAAAAGGTGAGGAAACTGCAGCTATAAGTTTCCATCAGAAACACAGAGTTGAGTAGACATGGTGTGGGCTGAAGATGCCAATTGCTCTCTCATTTATCAATATGGTCACACCTGACATTCTCAAGTAAATTATTTAAAGTGGATCATAGCTGGCAACGCTGGCACAGAGCTGGACTCTTCTCCTTGCTGGTGGTGGAACTCAAACTGTTAATTAACCAGAACCAGCTCCACTCATCCTCACAGTCCAGGAGAGCTCTCTATGTCCTCTTACTTAGAGGTTGGCCTAGGTCAGAAAGAACAGGAGCTATTTTGAAAGCCAGTGCCCTTCTATGGCTTTTTACCTCGACACAGACCCATTGAATCAATCAAATTGAAATTCCTGGCCCACAAGTGGCAAGAAGGAGCATGTTCTTCAATACGAGGTGTCTGTTTGTTCTCTAAGGACATAGTTGCCTGAGAAAACAATTAGCTTTCTCTTAACCACCAGACGTTTGTGGTCCTCTAAGAATAAACAATGTATTTCTAGGTTTTACTCCTAACATCTAAACAAACAAGTTACTTACTTTCAGCAACGACTCATCTGGTAGAGACTCTATCTAGCCACAGATTCCTTACTTTGGAATAATCCCCATTGCCAGGGTAATGAAAAACCAAACAACAATACCTCAAAGGTACAGAAAGATCAACCAGCTTTTCAGCGCACCAAGCCACAACTTTGTCCCAACAGCAGGTGTATACAGGCTTTGCTGATGGACACCTGGCTGTCAGTGTAACTTCACAGACTTCCTATGGGAGATCAAACACTGTCAACTGTTGTTGTTCAATCACCATGCATGAAGGCAGAGCATGTAGAGGTTCAAGTGTAGAACCCTGCCCTGTGGCTGAGGCAGGTGATCCTACCGAAGGGGCAGCCTGACCGGAGGACTGATGTTCATATTAAGAAGTTGGGAATAACATACTCTCTGTGCCCAATCCGGTGCCACTAGGATGACTTGGGCCCGGTTGGTCCTGATCTTCTTGAGAACTCGGAGCAGGAGTGCCAGTCAGTCAAATTATCTTTATTCGACTTAATTAAAAGTCATACAAAGAAATTAAAAACATTTCATACAGGGAATTGTGGAACATTTCATACACATTAAAATATAACCATTCCATCAGTTACATTAATACATTAATACATTAACACAAAACTAGGCCTGCAAAAATTATAAAAGGGGTAACAATGGGGCTGGTGAGTGTGCTTTTTTTATCCTAGCTGCAGCAACCAAAAAGTTCGCCATACAAAAGGTAATGCGTGGGTTAACCAATGATTGCAAATAGAGCAGGGCCGGTCTCACCTGTGTGAAACCCGCCTCCTTCATAACTGGTACCAGGTATTTTTTCCTCGGTTCTAAATAAAACCCACAAAACATAACAAAATGCATAGTGTCTTGAAATGAGAAATGGTCACAGCTGCAGGGTGGTGCTAGTTCCGGTTTTTCCCATGTTTTAAAAGAGCCTAAATAAAAATGTAGCAAATTAAATCTAAACTTAGTTAAAAGAAACCTGTGGAATGGGATTGTAACAAAACCAAGGTACGGTGCTAAGGAGAATGAGTTAACAAATAGGTAATGACCCCTAACTGAGGGTTTCACGAGCTCCCTTTCCTCACGTAATGCTCTCGCCCTCTCCATAAAGTGCTTTTTGACCAGATCAATATCTCGAGCTTTAATATCTTGGGGGGCAGTAAAAAAAGTTCAGGTCTCCCCAGATCTGAAAATGCCTTCGCCAGGTAAGCCAGCCAAGGGATTTTTTAAAAATGATCTAAGGATAAGACGTCCGACATAATCTTATGGTTCAATGGTAGATCTTCATTGAGCCACGTCTTTAACCAAAAGATCAGTGGAGCCATGTTCAACCCATCCGTGAGAAAATCTAAACCCACCTCCATATGTATAGAGTAAGTTGGTGTTGACTGCGGCAGAGAGAGAAGTGTTCGTATAAATGTATTCTCCGCTCTCTGGATTGATTCCACATTAACATAGCCCCAGAGTGGTGCGCCATATGATGCGATGGCGACCGGTTTGCTCTTGTATATTTTTAATAGAGCTTCCATTGGCCTAGCACCCAACCTACCCGCAAAGCCAATGAGCGCAGCTGATGATCTAATAACCGCTAACCCCTTCGCCCTCACTTGAGGAAGCCAAGTTCCTTTCTGGTCAAACAGAACCCCTAAATAGGGGAAAGTGGGGACTCTCGAAACCATATCCCCTCTACACGTGAAGGTTCTAGATCTCCTCTTATTGCTTTCACGTCCCACCACCATGGTGTGCGACTTACCTGCGTTTATTTTTAGGTCTAGCTGTTCCATGAATGCACCAAAAGCATTTAAGAGGCGTTGGAGGCCGACACCCGTGCGCGCAATTAGCACGGCGGCGTCCGCGTACAGGAGCGCCGGGATCTTAACAGCTCCTGCACGCGGAACGTCGGCCTCCTTCTCCTCCAAATGTGCACCCAACCCGTTGATATAAATGGTGAACAGCAGGGGGGCCAAAATACACCCCTGCCTTACCCCCTTCAGGGATTTAAAGAGGGACGTACACCTACCCTCGTTAGTAACCCGCACAGCCGCAAACAGCTCTTGATGTAGAGAGGCCATAAATCTTACTAGTGCCTCGTCAATCCCCATCCTCAGTAATATCGTCCATAACTTAGCCCTATTCACCAAATCGAAGGCCGAGGAGAGGTCCATAAATGCAAGAAATAGGGACCCCTCCTTAGCCACCGTATACTTTGCGATCAGCAAGTGTAGGTTAGAGCATTGTTCAATTGTACCTTTCCTTTCTCTAAACCCATACTGGATCTCAGATAAGCCCCCACAGTTCTCAACATTTTCCCTCAACCTGGCTAAGAGGACTCTACCTAGAATCTTCACTGACGAGTCTAGGAGGGATATGGGCCTATAACACCCGGGATCGTCCCGCTGACCCTTTTTAAAAATAGGGACGATAGTAGAAATGTCCCAGGAGAATGGTGTAGGGTTACTATTGACAGCGGAAAAGACATTAGACAATACCTCTGCCCACAACTTCGGGGAGTGTAAAAAGAAGTCAGCTGGCACCCCGTCAGGGCCAGGCGCCTTATGTTTGGATGTGGCCAGAATAGCTTTCTCCACTTCTGTACTATAAAAGCGTATTGGTGTGGCATCTAGGGTGACCAGTGAAAAATCTTGGGTTACCTGATCATTCTCCCCATATACGTTTTTAAAATGGGACAACCACTTGTCATCTGAGATGACACAATCCATAGCCTCATTTACTTGGTCAGAGAAAAGCGGTTGTTTGATTGTTTCCCAGAATTTTCGGCTATCTTTCAGGACAGCCGTGGATAGGAGATTTTCCCAAGCTTCCCGTCTGATACTATCTTTTCTTGTTTTAATGGCTGACTTGTAGATTTTCCTTAATCCAACAATCTCGCCCTTTACCCTTGGAACTTTTTTCAGGGCTAACATCAAGGACCTATGAGCATTGGAGCACGCGGTGTCAAACCAGCGCTTCTTTTTCGGTGCTACTCTCACTGGCTTCGCCAGGAGATCTTGGGACACCTGACCACAGATCAGCTCAAAGGCCCCTATAATTTCGCAGCCCAAAGCACAAGGGTTCTGACACACCTCTACCTGTTTCTTTATTTTCCGGAAAACCTCCACATAAAAATTTTCTGGGACCACTTTGGCCCACTTGACTCTTCTCCCCTGATCAGCAGTACGCAAAGTGTTAACCGTACTCACTTTCCCCGAGTATGGCCCCATATAATCTCCCCAGGCTACCTCAAGTTGGACAGGGTTATGGTCGCTCTGGTGAGATGACAAGGTGCGATAAGAGAGCACCTGGTTTAAAATGCCTTGTGAGATAAAGATGTAATCAATTATGGTGCCTGGATTTGTGCCAGTGAATGTAGCTATACTTCTGTCGCCCTCTGGTTCATACAGATTAAAATTTGCCAGAAGCTCTTCTAGCTCCTCTCCTTCTGAGGTATGCTCAAAATGAGGTCCCTCGAGGTCTTCGCAATCCTTGTTGTTTAAACTGCATGCTAACGTGCAAGGATGAATGTTAAAATCACCTAGTAAAATATACTCTATGTCAGGCTGTGTATACTGTCTGTCTGACCTTAGTATAGTATCTAAAATGGCAATGTTACTACCAGTATTGTCCCTATTCCCTGAATTATAAAAGTTAATGTATAGAGATCTCCTAGCAGGGTTAATCACTCTCTCTACAATAAGAATATTGTTTGAGTCAGTAATAATCTGTTTTAGGGAACCCTTCAATTCTAAAGAGAATAACATTAACAGGCCTCCCTTAGCTCTGCCAGAACGGCTAGAGATAGCTGCCTTGGCGAAGCTAGTGTACCCGTCCCACCAAGAGTTATCATTTATATCCCAGGTTTCCTGGAAAGCAATAATATTGTGTCTAACGACACAGCTTAACCACTCCTTATTACGTTTGGAATTGAGACCTGCTACATTCCAGCTTAATATCTTGCAGGTTTCTACAATTCGCTGCACTGGATAATCAGCCAAGAGTGCTCCTTCTTCTGCTCGTCGAAGGGGGCTTCCAATTGCAGGTAAATTACCCGCTAATTCTGCTGCATTTATCTGCTCCTGGGTGGTTTCTTTCTCATTAATACTGCCATGCTCCGTAAGAGAGACATCAGCAGTCTCAGCCAGGATAAGGTCAGGTACAAGTTCCCTCTCCCGGACAGCTTGCGCTTTGGGCCCTGCCAGACTCATATTCTCATTCGTTAATTTACCAGTTCTAGATCCTTTGTCCCTAGCTTTCTTGTTACTTATTAAGAGTGATGCCCTTACTCCATTAGTTGACATGTTTGGGCCCTCTATGCGTCAATCGCAATCATTTAAGTTTGCCAAGACTCCAAACCTGTTCGCTGTACCAAATCCACAATCATGGGTTGGGGCCCCCAGTCCCCATCCATTTGTTACTGTATTCCACCTAGGTAGTGGGGTGTTGGGGCGCGTTGGAAAATACTCATCATCCGACCAAGCTCCTACTCCATTTCCACAACCCCCACGATAGTCAGGCGGTAAACCAGGCCCCCATCTGCTCACTGTGTTCCAGTGTGTTCTAGGGGTCCTTGCAAAAGGCGCATTCTGATGATCACCTGGCCATATACTAAAACTATTTAATGGGCCAATACCATAATCATTATGTATAGGTCTAGGAACCTTTCCCCGTACGTAACTTCTTGTGGACCATCCTGATCTTGGGATATTGGGCTGAAGTGCATTTTGCTGTTCGCTATAAAAGAATTTTAAGGTAAGAGGGATTATGGAACCACTCCTTCTTTGGGGGGGGAATATATTTGCCAGGACATTTGGAAGCACGACTGCATTTGAAAAATTTTAAACTACGCAGTCCCCCTTAAACTTCTTTTGCTTATTCCCTATCCATGTCATCCTCCTCGCCATTACAATTTCCTCTGCCAACTGTTCTTTCTCATAATAGGTCATCTGCATGTTGCTCGTCAACCAGTGTAACGACTTACTTGTCAGGGATGAGTTCGATTCTATCTGTCCAGGGGGTAAGGTAGGTACATTAGCTAGTACCAATACCAATGGTGATGCTTCCATAATGAATTGCGAGTGATCTTCCCCAGGGAGTGGCGGTAGTGGTAATGGTGCAATAGGTGGGGATGTGGGCACCTCACTCGCCACTACCTGGCTAAATATGACTAATGGTGTCTGGGCAGGCGGAATGGTCTCTGACAATCCTTCATCAACTATTGTATTACCCCCGTTATTTCCTTCCATCGTATCTACTGGATTGATGACATGGGTTGCTACTTTCTCCAGTTCTTCTGATAGCTTGCATTGCAACCCTCCCATCTTTTTCACTTCTGCAGTTAACTTGTCAATTTTCCCAATCAGTGGCTTAATGATGGTTTTAATCTTAAGATCTATCATATCTGCTATCCTGTTAAACAGATCATCGTCTATGATTTGTCTAAGATTATCTTCCTCCTGCTCCTTTTTTTTCCCCTTCGACTTCGGTGGGGAAACAGTCACTTTCCTCCCTAACCGTGGCCCCCCCCCCGTTTGGACTGAATTTTTCTGCAGGTTCTCACTGCCCTAATCACAGGCACTGGGAATGGGGGTTCCTCTGCTATAAATTCCTCCTGGTGCTCGAGGTCAGACCCCAGATTTGACTCCACATCAACCAGCAAATCTACGCTATGATCTTGATTTTCTGTGTCAATGAGGTTGGTGTCTGGAACATTCATACTAAGGTCATGCGATGGTATAACAGACATTTCCACGCTGGTGGAGGGGCTTTCTAAATGAAGGACAGGGGATTGGCTCAGGCCTAATGATTGTCTTCGTTCAGTGTTTATTTTATTTACCACTTGGACCATGTAATTATCCATGGTATTGAGCATCTCTGTAGCTTCATGGACATTTTTCTTAGGCATGATCACAAGCGCTAATAAACTTTGCGTTACAACACAAGCTAATAATAACCAGATATAAGCGCACTCAATTCAAACAAACAGTTTTTAAGTAGTAGATGGTAAAGTCTTACTTCAGTCCGATATCATTAGTGGAGGCACAGGCAAAATAACCGGCCCAGTCCAGTCCCGGCCAGTCTAGGACTGTCCAAGACTGTCCCGCCCTTGTCCCGGGCGCGCTCCCGCCCGCTCCCGCGCAGCGGTTAACAGCCCTCCTTTTAATAGAATGAGGAAAGATTATGGGCGGGGGGCGGGGCCAGCAGGGAGAGCAGCCCAGGTGTGGCGAATAGGGCTCGCAGGGACTCCTGGTAGGTTGAGTCCCTGCCTCCAAGCTCGCAGCCCTGCCGGCAGCTCCACGCGCCCCGAGGTCCTCAACAATCACAGCTCCTCTCCCAGGACAGCTCCGGTTGGATGTGGGACGCTGCGGGACCCGCGAAGCGGGTCCGGTGAGGTGTTGGTTCCCCACAAAGTCAAAAAGTCAGTGGCAGCAGCAATTCAGGGTGGCCAGCAACAAAACAGCAAATCCGCTACAGGAAGGTCCCGCCAGCACAAACTCCCAGTCCGCTTTTCACTCAGTGGGCGGGGGGGCGGGGCCAGCAGGGAGAGCAGCCCAGGTGTGGCGAATAGGGCTCGCAGGGACTCCTGGTAGGTTGAGTCCCTGCCTCCAAGCTCGCAGCCCTGCCGGCAGCTCCACGCGCCCCGAGGTCCTCAACAATCACAGCTCCTCTCCCAGGACAGCTCCGGTTGGATGTGGGACGCTGCGGGACCCACGAAGCGGGTCCGGCGAGGTGTTGGTTCCCCACAAAGTCAAAAAGTCAGTGGCAGCAGCAATTCAGGGTGGCCAGCAACAAAACAGCAAATCCGCTACAGGAAGGTCCCACCAGCACAAACTCCCAGTCCACTTTTCACTCAGTGGGCGGGGGGGGCGGGGCCAGCAGGGAGAGCAGCCCAGGTGTGGCGAATAGGGCTCGCAGGGACTCCTGGTATGTTGAGTCCCTGCCTCCAAGCTCGCAGCCCTGCCGGCAGCTCCACGCGTCCCGAGGTCCTCAACAATCACAGCTCCTCTCCCAGGACAGCTCCGGTTGGATGTGGGACGCTGCGGGACCCGCGAAGCGGGTCCGGCGAGGTGTTGGTTCCCCACAAAGTCAAAAAGTCAGTGGCAGCAGCAATTCAGGGTGGCCAGCAACAAAACAGCAAATCCGCTACAGGAAGCAGGGAGCAGGAGTGGTATCGGTGGAAAGGGGTATTAGAGTCCTAAGCCCCACTCAAGATAAAATGAGTCTTTGAGTGAGAGATGCCTTGGAAACTCCAAAGCACAGAAGTGTTGACATTGCATTTTTTCAGTGGTGGCAAATAGATCCCACCAAGGCTTTCCCAAGTTGCGAAACAGATCTTGCACAACCTCTGGATGGGGACAAAATTCGTGATCCGCAAGGCATCAACGACAGAGCTAGTCTACCCTGCTGTTCAGAGAGCCAGCCAGGTGTTGTATGACAATCAAAATTCACAGAAGTTCCAACCCTGTCCAGAGATGCAGGGCATTTTGAAACACGGCCCACGACCCCACTAAGCTTGTTGCAGTACCACACTGCGGAGGTGTTGTCTGAACCCCTGAACCAGCCTCCCCTTGATGGAAGGCTATAAATGCCACATGTATCGCTCTCAATTCCAAGTTGATGTGGGTTTGAGACTCTGCCAGAGGCCATACACCTCAGATCTCCACCCCTGCCAGAGTGCCGGCCCAACTCCAGAAGGGACGCATCTGTCACTGTTGTGAGGTCTGGATGGGGAAGGAAGAGTGGTCTGCTGTTGACCCAATCGCAGTTGGTCAGCCACCACTGCAGGTCTTTTTCAGTTTCCTCCGATATCTGTAGAAGGTAGGAGAGATTACCCTTATGCTGCCCTCACTGGGATTTCAGATTCCACTGCAGAGCTCGCATATACCAGTGGGCATGCTTTATCCACAGGAGGCCTAGAGACCCAGGAGCCTCAGAGTTGGTCTCACCGAAAACCAGGATAGAGGCTGAAACATTGGAACCATAGCCTGAATATCCTGGAATTGCAGCTTGGAGAGTAGGCATGGAACTGCACTGTGTCCAGAATTTCTCCAACAAAAGGGAGCATCTGAGAGGGGGTCAGGTGCGAATTCAGCACATTTATAGTTAACCACAGCGAATGCAGGAGGTCCATGGTAGTCTAGAGGTGGGAGACAAATGCCCGGGGTGAGTCTGCTTTCAATAGCCAGATATCTAGGTAGGGGGAGACTGGAACCCCTGACAACCGCAGATGGGCTGCAACCACCACCATCACCTTTGTGAACACTTTAGGGGCGCTGGTAAGGTCAAAATGGAGCACAGCAAACTGAAAGTGCTCGTGGCCCTCCGTGACCCGCAGGTTAACACATTTGGGCCAGCAGGACCAGTATATGGAATTACAAGCCCTGCAAGCCATGCACTTCCATCTAGTCTCCAGGGTCGGCAGGACCTGTTCCAACATGAGTATTTTAAATGTCTCCTTTTCAGGAAATAGTTCAGAAGACGCAAGACTAGTATAGGGCTGAGGGCTTCATCCTTCTTTGCCACCAGAAACTATCAGTACTAGCAACAACCACATACTTCTAATGTTGGCACCCTCTTAATAGCTCCTTTGGCCAGAAGAGCCTGTACTTCCTGACACAACAGAGAGAAGTGGTCTTCTATCAGCCGATCTGAAGATGGTGATAGAGGCTGCAGGGTTTCCGTGAATGGAAGAGAGTAACCCCACTGAACAATCAGGGGGGGGTGAGGAAAGCTGGATCCCTAGGAATGGCAATGGTGGAAGGCAACTGTCCTGTGCATAGCGTCACTCAGCCCTTGAGCACAACATCAGTGAGAGCTTCATTAAAGTGGAGAAGAGATTCTATGGGGCTACCTTGTGTTGAAGCATCTCTGTCAAGATGTTAGCCTTGACTGCCACAGAGGGCAGCATAAGGTACTTAACTTCAGCTGTCGTCCTCATCACCATGGCAAATTAATCTCCTTCCTCTGTAGCCACACTAGGAGAGACTAGGCCAGTGTTCAGAGAGGTTTCCAGACCACTGGCATCTGCCAGTTCCTCATACCAGTTATTCTCTGCCATGGGCTATTACAGGGGGTCGGGATAACTATAAGGATCCTCAGGTCTACCCCAAACGTATTCCCCACAGGGTCAGTAAAGGGATGGGCTGTCTCCAACCCAGATGGTCTTGGTCTGATCCATGCAAGACGCTGGACGACACCGGTCCGGTTCCGGATCGGAACCTGGTAAAACAATGGGGGCTGGCACTAGGGGTTCCAGGAACGGCACCACTTGAACAGACTCCAGGGAAGGTTCTGGACTTGCAAAGGGAGCCAACACGATCGAGGAACAGATTCAAAGAGACCAACTGGTGCAGAGGCAAAACTTGTAGGAGGAAATCCAGTTGGGGCACCTGCCAATACCATGGGACTTGAAGGCGCTCCAGTGAGGTTGGCCTGCACAAATATGAAGAGCATGGTCTCATTAAGATCTAACAGCTGGGCGGGGTTGCTCTGGCTCTGGAAAATTATGGGAGGTTGGGAGCAGATCTAGACTCAGGCTACACACCTGACATGTGGGAGCGGGACCTAGATTTGTGGCATCAATCCCACGCTTCATCGAATTATTTGGACTGACGCGGCAAAGTCGATAAACAATTCGACTTCTAGGATTTCTTTTTCTTCGGGGACTAACCCAACGGGGATTTTGAAAGCAATGACAATTGGTGGGAGTGGGCCCTTGCACCTTCCTTGCAGACGGGCTCTGGAGTGGTGCACAGTCACCTGGTGTGGGTGACAGAAAGCTTCAGGACACACTCTCAGACAGCCTTGGGGTTCATCGCTCGACAGTCTGTTCAGGTCTTGGAGTGGTGGTCCAGTTCCCGGCACTGTTGTAAATTACATTCTCTATGCTCTTAAGGTTATTGTATATTCTATAACTAGTAATTCTCTATGGTACTCATTCAGTTCTGGAATGGCTGTATGTTCTGGACTCCAAGTTCTGCAATGTCAGTTGGTTGACTGGTCAGCAGGCGTTGGGTCCTTTCTGCTGAGCTTATCAATAAAGCTTCATCTATATACTAAATTATATGTGGAGTCTACTACAACAATTTGGCGACTTGAGCCTGCTGCCCTTGACGTCCAGGAGAAGACTCAGGAGAAGAAAATCAAACCTCGATCATCGCCAGCAAAAAGGATTCAACAATTCGAACCCAGTGATGTCAAAGATCCATAACGAGAGAAGAAATTGACATCGGAAACCGGAGGACATCAGAAGCGTTCACCAAATCGGTAATTTTAAGTAATTATCCTAAAAAGCTTCTGCTCCGATCTAGGGGAACTGTGGTCTCCTAGCAACGCGTCACCGCGAGTGCTCTCTACCGCGAGCACAAGAAGACTGCGCAACCACGCTGAAACGTGAGTGTCAAGCCTCTCTTTCAATAGCGGCCATTTTGTTTAAAATTGTTTCTACAGGAAATACTTCAATTGTCCGGAGACAAAATACTAGCATTCCAAGCCTCGTTTCCAATAATACCAAGCCTCGTTTTCAAACGGCGGCCATTTTAACCATCGAAAAACTCGAACTTACATGAAATTTACAGTTTTTGACATTTCTCCGGTGCACACCCAACACAACGTTTACCAAGAAAGAAGATCAAAGACAGGTACTCATAAATTATATTTACAAAATTATAAATGGCCACAGCACAGAACATTAATATTACACTTCCTCCTCCATTTCTTAATGAACCTGGAAATCCTCCAGTACAATGGGAGGATTGGTATGTAATATTCGATAATTATTTAGAGGCAATAGATGGGCAAGAGTTCTCCTCCAAGAGAAAGAAAGCAATATTATTAAGCACACTTGGCAAGGAGGGACAAAGAGTTTTTAGATTCTTACCAATAGCTCTACAAGCAAATGGAGAAGCAATACCAGATCTATACAAAGAGGCTATATCACGTTTAGAGGTGAAATTCGCAAAAGAAGAAAATTTAGTGATGCATCGGTATAAATTTTATACCCAAAAACAAAGATCAGAAGAAAATATTGACGATTTTGTCACTCGGTTAAGAGAATTGTCAATAAAATGCAAGTTTGGCAATATGGCTGAAGAACTAATAAGGGATCAACTCATAGTCCAATGTAGTAGCCGAAAGATACAAGAGAGACTATGGGCTGCCAAGAATCCTACACTCAAAGTAGCCATAGAACTTGCGCAAGTAATAGAAGAATCAGAAAAATGCATCAGAGTTATAGAAAACTCAAAGAGAAGACAGTCAGAAGAAGTATCAGTTGTCTCAGACAAAGAAACAGAAAGTGATACTCAAAATTATTCTGATGATGCAGTTGCTATTGTCAAAAGCAAATCCAGAACATTTAAAAAAAAAGCTCCAACGTCAAACAGATTTTGCAGTAGATGTGGCAGTAATTCACATTCTTCGGAAGCACGATTCTGTTTTGCAGCCAACAAAGAATGTCTCAAATGTGGGAAATTTGGGCATTTCTCTAAGATGTGCAAAACAAAAAACAAACAGAAAATAGCTGTGGTGGAAGATTACCCCAGTGACAGGTCTTCCATTAGTGAAAGAATGTTAGTGATATGTGAGTCCGACATAATTGCTAACTTGGATGATCGAAGATTAAACAGACCCAAAGCTATATTCATCATCGATGAAAGAGAAGTCCAATTAATGGTGGATACGGGCTCACGACATACAATCATCCCTAATTGTACATTCAAAGAACTTTGGTCTAATATGCCACTACAGAAGAGTGACATTTCACCTAAAGGCTTTCAAGGGGAAGTAATAGACATTCTAGGATATTTTGAATCCAATATTACATTTAAACAAAGGTCCATAATTGGAAAAGTATATGTATCCGTAGATGGACCACCGATTTTAGGATGGTTTCATCAATATGATCTATATATCATCATAAACCCAAGGGCCCCAGACCAAGTTATGGTGTTAGAGGATGATTCAATAGACACTATTTTAAATGAATTTAAATCTGTCTTTAGGAGCGAGTTGGGAGAACTCAAAGGCTATACACACATGATAAAATTAAAAGAAAGATGTATACCTATCCAACACAAACTACGAAGAATTCCTTTAGCAATTAGGAATGATGTGAAACAATTAATAGAAGAAATGCTCCAAAATGGAGTTATAGAACCTGTTGAGAGGTCTGAATGGATTTCGCCAGTTGTAATTTCAAAGAAATCTGACAATAAGTTGCGTTTTTGTGTTGACCTTAGATCTGTAAATAAGAATGTGGTTGCAGATACTTTTCCCCTCCCAAACATCAATGAATTAGTATCCACACTCGAGGGAGCCAAGTTTTTCTCAAAACTTGATCTAAAAAACGCTTACCATCAAGTTAAATTACATAATTCATGTAAACATATCACCTCATTCATAACCACGGAAGGAATCTTCCAGTTCACACGCTTACCATTCGGTTTAATATCAGCAGCAAGCGTGTTCCAACGCATGGTACATGAATTATTTAGAGGTTTAAAGAAGGTGGTCTATTTTCAGGACGATATACTGGTATTTGGCAGTTCTGTTCCTGAACATAATTTACTACTCAGACAAGTGTTACATAGAATTAACGATGCTGGTCTCACCTTGCGCAGAGAAAAATGTTCTTTCCTTGTCCAAAAAATTGAATATCTCGGACATGAAATATCAGAAGAAGGCATCAAACCCAAAAGAGACCTGTTATTAGCAATAAAGTCAGCTCCTTCCCCAAATGACAAAGACCAGCTAAGATCCTTTATGGGTCTCATAGAATATTATTCCAAATTCGTAAGAAATTTCTCAGAAAAAACCATTAATCTAAGAATCTTACTGAAAAAAGGTACAAAATTTCTATGGGGTCCTGAGCAAGACTCAGCATTCAATCTAGTCAAGAATGAAATATGTAAAGCAGGTGTACTAGCTCCTTTTGACACTAAACTTCCTACAATTCCAGGTCCAGTTCCCGGCACCATAAGCATACCACATTGGGGTCTATCACAGACATCTGCCTTTGACAGGATCCACACAGTTGAAACTTAAAACTGACAAGATTTTTTAAGGGGCCATCCTTAAAGCACACTTGGAGCTTAGCTTAAAAAGAATTTTGACACTAAGTCGCAAAAAGGAACCTAAAAAAAGTACTGAGGTAGCTCTTCTGGATCTGCGCTGATGACGCAGAAAGAAAAGAACGGATTTGAGCATGCTGGTTTGGCACCTATATAAGCACCTTGCATGCCCCTTCTGGCATGGACGATGGCACCTGTCGGCACACACAGGTACTGCTCAAGATTTTCTGCATCCTGGGGATTGTTCTGAGGTATGGAATCCGCCATCTAGAAGTCTCAATCAGATACTACATATAGTAGTCATGGGTGTTAGCCTCCGACATAACCTTCCTGCATTTAATTCAGTTCTTAAAACTTGAAATGCATTTGCTCATAAGAAAAAAAGTAAACTGGAACAAAAAAAAGAAAAAGAAAAACCAAGAAAAGAAATTCAAATTGAATGACTATTTGAACAGTTGACATGACTCCCGCCTTGTTATGAAGTCTGACATTTAAGTATCGATCAGCGAACAAGAGAGGTAGGTGTGCGGTGCCATTGATTACTTATTAATGCGTTTTTATATTGCCTGATCTTCACTATCTATATTGGGATGGATTTAGATTATTATGCCTTTTTATGGCCTCGTCCCTTCCGGGCCCGCTCATCCTGTTTGGACCCTCAAGACTGTGCTCCACATTGGTTACTGAGGGGACTTCAGGCAGTATCACCGACAGACAGGGTCAGGGATGAGATGGCTTACGACTTGTCTGCTTTATTACCGTTAAACGATGCAGTGGGTATCTTCGACTGATATTTCATTGTTTTTATGCTCGTGATTTGCTATTTTTCCTCGTGGTATTGCTTCCTTCGTGGGATTTCTGTAGTGTTGGGGTAATGGGCGGGGCCGGGCGGCGCGATGTGGGCCCTCCTCCGCTTAAATTTTATTTTCTTTTTCTTCTTCCTTTTCCTATCTTTCTATATTTCGGGTTCTCTTAGGGCGACAGGCACGCGGCTGGGGGGTAGGCCATGGCCTTCTGCGGGTGTGCAGGGTGGGGGGTTGCGGGTTGGGTGTTAGATCAGTATTTGTTTCTATGGCCCTTTAGTCTTTCTTCTCTTTTAAGTGTCGTCGTTGCCCATGTTTCCTGCGGGGTGTTTGGAGCGGAAGGGCGGGGTTTAGACTCGTTGCATGATGGGGTTGTGTCTCCACTTCTCCTGCCATTTGTATTTTATCCCCTGATGGAGGCCCCCCCCCGTATTGTCATTGTTCTTAATATCCTGATTCGTATACTATCGCGAGAGTGGGAGTAACTGTGCGGCACCTTTTCTTAGTTCTTTATTTGAAAATGAACCTTCTCCATCCTGACTCGAGCTGCTGTGTTCACTTCCAACTTCTGTACTGTTTTGATATTACCTTATGCTCTGAACTGTTGCCACTATACGTAATGCTTGCAATGTCTGATTTTTCGAGCGGCCGGCCGTGATGGTTGTAGGCCCATCCTTGTAATCGTATTTGCTACCAATAAAGGTTAAAAAAAAAAAAATGCATTTTTAGGTTTGGTCTTTTTTGTGCGACACAAGTGTGATGCCCTGAGAAATAAGCAGCATGCTAGTAATCAGTCACTGTATGAAAACTCTAATGTCCCAGACACTCTATTTTAAAGAAAAGGATCGACAGAAAGGCCGGTGTAGCTGGAAATAAAATATTACAAACCATGAAATTAGTGTACTACTGGGCAAAGGGCCTGTGAATAAACTACTAATTGTGGCAAGCAAGGGTCTGATTTAGGTTCAAATGAGAGCAAGTGACAAACAAGGAATACTACACTTAGACAGCACATTTGTAAGTTATAGAGTAATTCTCTTTGGTAAGTAATGTGACTTTTTAAACAATCATATAAAAGGGATATTGAAAAGGACACCAATAGGGAAATTAAGGGCTTGAAAGAGTGCTTCACACAAACAGCTAAAGAAATGTAGAAAAGTGTCACTGAAGGAATATTGCTTAAGGCGTGGCTTACTGAGCATGACAGAGAGGGAAAATAAGGCATAGGAGTGTTGCTTTCCATGTATTCCAAGCATCAATTGGGAATAGAAGAGCTGTTGGGGGCTCAATTAAAGAGGGACAACCTTTTCTGAAGTGTCCATAAAGTCACAGAATCCTTCCTAATTTCTTAACATTTGACACTACCTCCCACCTCAAGTA
Source organism: Lissotriton helveticus (assembly GCF_964261635.1). Taxonomy (NCBI): domain Eukaryota; kingdom Metazoa; phylum Chordata; class Amphibia; order Caudata; family Salamandridae; genus Lissotriton; species Lissotriton helveticus. The sequence continues at coordinate 1,466,347,644 of NC_136057.1, read as the reverse complement.
TTTACAAGTAATGTCTTTACAAGGGCCACATTTTAGACTTCATTTTTAGACAGACAGCTCTTTAACTTTCACCTACTTGCTTGACAGTCAGACACAATATGGGCATTTATCTGTCTCAAACACAAACAATTTCCTACAAGTCAAAGCTTCATGCTAGGTTTGTCGTCATAATGGGAAACATTTTGGACGTTATCAACTTTCATACCCTACAGATTGCCAGCAGCCAGCAGGTTACAATATGGTCATTATTATACACCACTAAGTCTCACCACAAAACTTTAAACGAAGTCATACTGTGACCAAAACATATGTAGCCCATGCTATTCAACTGATGTATTTTCACCTTCACATGCACTTGTTAACCTTCTTGTACATGAAATATTTTTTTCTGAAAATGGTAATGAACATTTAAAAAAAAAAAAACAAAAAAAAAACCTTTTTGTATGGCACTAGAAAATATCATTCTGACCCGTTCTATTTACAAGTGAACTGACTTTACGGATCAGGAGGAAGTGCTCTTAAAACGCAACTCTACCCAGGCCACAGATTCTCAGCTTGTTTCTTTACAGTGGGATGTGAATTTTGAAGACTCTCTTAAGACACAGTAGTCCTGCACACATTACAGAATCTCACCTGGAGATAGACTGGCACCTGGTACAAAGCTCCCCTGCATGGCAGCTACGATGGCCGGGCTGTGTGATGCAGCTGGTGTGGTGCCAGAGATGAGAGGGATGGAGGATGTCGTGGGAGGTGGTACGGCTGTTGCAAGGGCCCTCGGGGGCATTGTCACAGGCAGGTGAGAGGGAGTGAGCACACCCCCAGGCATGCTGCAGGGGAGGTTACCATGCACTGAAGGAGAGGGGATGTTAGGAGGAAGGTTAATATTCATGGTCTCTGCTACATTATTAGGCAGGTTATATGGGATGGATGAGGGAATTCCACACAGCATACCAGCTGGAGCATTACCCGGCACTGTTGAGTTCATGTTCACAGGCACATTCGCTGGCATCATCGAAGAGGGAGGAGGAGGGCTTGGAAATGGAGTAGGACCTAAAGAGAAAGCACCAGATTTAATGTCCACATAAAGAGAATAATGAAGAGCTACAAGAACAGTGGACATGAGCGTTAGTGGACTTGGGACATGCAAGGCTCAGCGAGGCAGCAACCCATAAGAGCATCTCTCTCTTAACAACATACAGCACTGGTAGTCCCACAATATGTGAGAGGTCGCAGACTTGAACATGCAAAGCATGGTGGTTCCTGGGACAAACAAGGCAAACAGAACAAGTAGTGAAAGGGGCAACCAGGAACACAAACGGCATGTAGCTCAGTCACAGAAGAGTGGTTCGGGCACAGATAAACATACTGCATACACAGTTCAAAATATAAAGTAAAAGGGAAACAAATGACAACCACCACTCTCCCCACAGTTATTCAGTAGCCAGAAAAGGGCAAAGTGGTATGCAACATTTCTCAGTGTTAGGCCAAGTACGAAAGAGCAAAAAAACATGGAAAACAGCCAACATTGTAAGTCAGAAGGTGGGGCAACCGAGGGCAGAGAAGTGAAAGGTGTAGCAGACTTGTAGGGGTCGTGAGACTGTGTTCCACTTGAGCTCAGTATGTAATGCCACCCAAGGCCCCCTCTGCTTACTAACCAGGAGATCCCACACACAACACCTACTTACCAAGGGCTGCGGCAGGCGGCTGGTTTGACTGGACAGTGGTCTGCTGCTGCGTCCCACCCTGCTGCGTTGGTGGGGGTGGAAGCTGCGGCTGTGGCCTCTCCCCCAGAGAAGGAGGAGTAGATAAACTTTGTTCCCCTGAAGCAGAGACACCAGTCTGTCCCACCATGCTTGCAGCCATGGCAGATGGCTGGGGAATGGAATGAGCTGTGGGTGCCAAAGGGGCCCCGGATGTTGACACCACCTGGTTGCCCAACGCAGCGGGTGGTGGGGGCTGCTGCTGGTGGATCTGTTGGAAGTGCTGTTGGCGAGCCCTCATCTCGGCATACTTGAGCTGTTCCATGTGAAACGCCTGTCGGTCTGCCAGCAGCTGCTGCCTCTGATACTCCAACTACAAGTACAAAAGCCAAAGATGAATCAGTGTGGCTAAGACCTGCTTAACCATCATAAGTAAAGTATACATGAGTAGAATGCAATCCAGTTTCCTAAACCACTCCATTTCCTCACAGCGATACACGGTAATACATAGACAGTGCCTTCTCTTCCTGAACAGCTTACCAAACCAAAATCTGCTGAACCATGGAAAACCATTCAATGCATTTATCTCCCCCTTAGAGAACTCGCACTAACAACAAAGCCTCACTATCAACGCAAATAACTGACTATCAAAGGAAAACAATTACATTGTCATCCTGCAAAACCTAGCTTCACCAGATCATCTCATTTAAGTTGCCAAAATCGGTTGAATTAGGGTAAATAATCATCAGCACTTTCTCTTGTTGCAATATTTTCCCTCACCAAACCATACCATAGCAGAGAATGGTTACTTACCGGTAGGAGTAGTTTTGCAGCTTGAAGACTTTTCTGGATTCACATGCTGTGCATTATTCCGCCATCTAGTGGATGGTTTCGGAATAGTCTAATTGCAGTCTGCTCTATTTCTTTCGTGGGCATCTTCTACCATTGGGGTTTAAACCCCTCCTTTTGTGATCTCAGATATATGCCATGGAAATCCCTCGACGTAGTCGCCATCTTCAGATTCTTTTTGCTTTTCTCTGTGCTTGTCATTGTTCTCGTGATAAGTAAGTAAAAACATATCTATTGATGGAGGTGGGTGGGTTGCATGTGATTCCAGAAAATTCTTCACGCTGGAAAACGAATCCTAACAGTAAGTAACTATTTTGTTTTGCAGTAGGGACCTTTTCTGGATTCACATGCTGTGCTGGGTATTCCCTCCTGTTGGTAAGCTGGGTCCTTTAGACTCCAAAGTTTAGAGTATGTGTTTAAAAAGGTTGCAGCACTCTTTGTTCCAGTTCTGCATCCGTTGGCCTGAATGTCCACGCAGTAGTGTTTAGTGAAGATATGCACAGGTGACCCATGCGCAAATGTCTCCCAGTGCTACGCTACCTAGAAAGGCGAGGGATGCCCCCTTTTCCCTCGTGCCTCAGTTTTTTTTGTAAGTGTTGCTCCCCCTGCCCTGTGACAATACTGTATTGTTTGCACTATACATTTTGCGAAAGTTCCCTTGTTGACCAGGTATCCCCCTCTTCTTGCACGTGCGAAGGACACGAAGAACTGTTCTCCCTTCCAGATTGTTTTTTTTTCTTGCCCTTCGCATGTCTAGTGTGTGCAATGCTCTCTCTGCTTGCATTTTAGGCATCTGAAAAAATGCTTGTAAGTGGATGGCTTGGTTAACATGGAACCCTGACACTACCTTAGTTAGGTGTGAACCTTGGGTTTGTCCTTATTGCTACTATCTCTATGTATCCGTATATATGGTTCCTGGGTTGTGAGCACTTGTATATCACGGACTCTCCTTAGAGAGGTGACAGCAATGAGAAATACCGTTTTGAGAGTTAGGAATTTGAGTTGTGCTTTCTGCGTTGGCTGGAAAGGTGATGTCATTATTGTGGTTCCATGTAGGCATAGGGGTGCTTCTTAGGGGTGCCATATTTTTAATACCAACCAGGAAGCGTTTTACCATTGGCGTGATGAAAAACCACCCCCCCAATATTCCACTGTGTATGCTACAATGGCCTCTAGGTGAACCTTGATAGAGGCAGAGGAGAGGTGCTTGTCCAGCAGGTGTGTGATGTATCTAATGACTGTGGCATCCTGTGTCCAGTTTGTGTGTTTTCTTTGCCTGTTGCACCATTGTTCAAATCTTTTCCACTTGTTGCTGTAGCATTTTCTTGTTGTTGGTCGCCTTGCAAGCTTCCTTTAGAAACTCCTTCCCTCTCTTTGGCGAATGAGGTGATCAAACTCTACATCCTCAGGAGCCATGCTGCGAGACCTAGTTGTGAGAAAGTTGCTCTATATATACTGGACCAAAGTAAGGTACATTGTGTATAGAGACCACAAACTCCAGAGGTATAACAGAGGTTAAAGTCAGGGCGGACCTTACTCTCAAAAGTGGTACTTGGTCGAGCAGTAAGGCAGTACCGGAGGACAGTGTAAAGCATTTGTTGTACACACTCAGTCAGCAAAAGGTTTCACACACTCAAGGACTGAACTCCAGGCCAATTGTTTTTATATCAAAAGATATAGTGGTTTTATTTTTAGAACCAACAGGTATCAAAATATACTTTTCTCAATTATGAGGGATCTCAGGTAAGTACTTTGCAGAAAGGTAATAACTTTGTAAACACAATAGGTACAGGGGTTGCAGTAGGCAACACAATTCTAAACACAATTCAACATTGATCTCAATGGGCTTTTCTACAAAAATGCAGTTAATTACTTTGTAGATTACTTTTGTAAATTCAAGACTAGATCCTAGATTCAGCCCTGGGGTGTAAGCTGAAAACAGTTTAGTAAAAACGTTTTGGTTATTGCAATGCTTTTTAAGGAATATAAAGGTATTTTAAAAGTTCACAATTCGAAACTTTTCAGTGAAAATCTAGCAATGTTATCCAATGGGAGTAAATTCAGGTTACAGGTAAAGTACGTTCTCGTTACTTTTGTAATCCAGTACTGGGCTCCTAGGTCCAGCACTGGGATCTCTACTTAAGACAGGTAAGTAATTACGTTTCAGTAGTTGGTATGACTTTTAAGAAATATTTTAATTTTTCAAAAGTAGACACGAAAGAAATTTCACAGAAAAGCAGACAATGTATTCCTATGGAGAAAATTCAGGTTACTAGCAAACCCGGCTAGGATTAATTTTGCAGTTCAGTACTGGGCTACAAGGTACAGTACTGGCTTCTCTCCAGATCACAGGTGAGTACTTCAGAATTCGGTATTCGGCTGATATTATAGGAATATTTTACAGTTTAAAAACTTCACACTTTTTTGAGTCAAACCAGTCAATGTTATCCTATGGCAGGAAAGTGAGTTATCGGTTTCCAGGTGAGTACTCGACCAGTGAAGTTAAGGTTCTGGGCTTAGACTCAGGGGTCCCCCAGGGCCAGGTAGGTACAGTTGGTACACCCTCAGCAGCACAGGGGCAGCTGGGTGCAGAGGGAGTTACGCCCAATGTTATCCAATGAGAGGCAGGGGACCCTCGGTTGGTGGCTGCTGGCTAGCAGGCCACGCGGCTGTGGGAGCTGGGCTCCTGGTCACTTGCTCAGGGGAAATGGGGAAGTAGGATAGGACACAGGGTGCACGGCCAGAGGCGCTCGGACGGCTGGGTGCAGGGTGCTTTTGAGCCGCCGGGCGCTCAATGTTATTCAATGGGAAAGGTAAAAAGGGAACAAAGGCTGCAGACTGGGGGACGGTGATTATTCAGGTGCGACCACCACTTTGAGAGGTAAGTTGGGATCTTGAAGAACAGGTAGGTACCCCAAAGGAAGGCACAGGGGGCCGCAGGGCGCTGGGTGCAGGGGTGTCTTTGGGTGTTGGGAAATCTTACCCTCGGCTGGTCGCGGTCCCTTGTTCTGAGGCTGCAGGCGTCGTCTGGTTCGTCGAGGAGGGACTTTGGGCACTGGACTTCGGGTCCCAGTCGCCAGGGGGGACGTCCTCGTGGTCTTGGATCACTCGGGCACGGGCCGGGCTTGGCGGGTGCAGAGTGGGTTGGTCTGGTGCTTCCTGGCTGGCACCAGGGGTATGGTTGTTGAAGCAGAGCCTCTGCTTATGGAAGTCCCAGTATTCAAGAGGGTCACGGCGGGCAGGTCCTCCGGGGATCCCAAGGTTGCTGTCCGCAGGAGTCGCCGGGATTAAGCAGGAGCAGGTTCCAGGATCGACAGGCCGGTAGGGCTGGGCCAAGTCAGTGGGTGTCGCCCTGTTAGGAGCTGCACAGCGGGTCTTCTTCTTGATCTTCTTTCTTCTTTTCTTATCGGGATCTCAGGAAGGAAGGTTCAGGGAGCCCCTAAATACTGAATTTAGGGGCGTTACAGGTAGGGCAAGGGCAAGGACTAATAGGTCCCTGTCCTGGGGTGGGTACACCCCCTAGTCTGCTCCTCTCCGGTGGGAGGGGGGCAGGAGCCTAGCTGTGATTGGGCAGGGCTCCCTAGGGTTTCCCGCAGTCTTCCCGCCAGAATGGGGGTCAGAACCAGTGGGGGCCAATTGCTGGGTACAGCAAATGGTCTGGAGAAGCTCACTGAGGCGGCAGGCCTTTGAAGCTTCCCCCTGCCCATCCTGGGGGAGGGGATCTAGCACGCCACCCAGGATGTGCATTGTTGCAGGCCCAGGAGAGCGGGGGGTTCTCCACCCAGGGGTCCAGCAACATGTCTGCTGTGTGGCAGCCTCTCAGTCCAGACATGGATTGTAGGTTAGGTTTCAGGGAGCATCTCTAAGATGCCCTCTGGTGCATTTTACATTAAATCTCTCACTGGTTTCAGTGCGGGTTTAATGTGCTGAGAAGTTTGATCCCAAACTTCTCAGTCTTCAGTGAGGCCATCATGGTGTGTGGAGTTCGTAATGTCGACCTCCCAGCACCATATACTATTAATGGCTGCACTGCATTTACAGTGTCCAGGAATGGCCCTGGGTACTTTAGGGGCACAGGGCTCATGCACCTGTGCCCACACCACTGACACAGGGCACCCAGCTAGAGGGGTGACTGAGGTATGCCAGGGCAGTGGGTCTTGTGGGCATGGCACACAGGGATGTGTGCCATGTCGACTCTTTGTTTGGTTCTGTGCACTCAGCCTGTAAAGGCAGTGTGGGGGTGTCAGGGTTTAGGGCCCCTAAGGGTGGCACAATAAGTGCTGCAGGCCTTAGGGGTCTTCTCTGGTCACCATGCCCTGGGTACCTAGGGTACCATTTACTAGGGGCTGACAGGTGGCCAGAGATGCCATTTGGATGTTAGTTTCAACACAGTTTTAGGGAAGGAACACAGGCCCTAGGTACCTGGTTGGCAGGAGACCAGGGCACACTCAGTCAAAGCACATCAGCAGTTCAGCAAAAAGTGGGGGCATACCAATGCAAGAAAGATGGCACTTTCTCACACTAGTGTGTTTGGTTCAAGGTGCCATACTGCCCCTCCTATATTGTAGCAGGACTTGGTGTGCTGGAAGTTCAATGTACTGTCCATGGGATATCTCCATGAGGTCTGACAACCATGTCTGTCGAGCCCATTGTGGAGGTATCAGGATTAGGCTGACCTGTTCCTGCCTGCACTTCTGGATCACTTTCAGTATCACTGGAATTGGTGGAAAGGTATCAAACCTCTCTGTCCATTTTTTCAACAAGGCATTCCCCAAAGGATCTGGGCGGTAGAACCTGGATGCACAGCTTTGGCATTTGGGTTCTTAAGTGATGAGAATACGTCTACTTGTGGTGTCTCCATAGTTGGAAGAGTGCATCAGCACTTCTTGTTTTAGCTTCCATTTGTGTATGGTGCTTGATTGTCTGCTGGGCCGGTCCGCTAGTGCATTTTGTTTTCCTAGTAGGCATATTGCTACTAGTGATTCTCCGTTCTATATCACCCAAATCGAAATCTCCTCAGCCACAGCTGATAGCGGCTAGGACCTTGATCCCCCTTGTTTGTTTACGTAGTATATTGTTTTGGTGTTTTTAATTTTAATTTTTTATTAATGACATGGTAAGGCATGCAATAGTACTTACAATAGTGCTACCAAGGGCCATTATGATGTGTTTTATACATTGGAACACTAAAATGCACTTCATCCACAGTATCTACACGTTACAAACAACTCCCCTCGAGTGTTCAACATTTCGCCGACTTGTAGAGGTGTGTGTTCCCACCAAGGGGGCCATACATGGACATCCCCGGTAAATGTTCCATGTACTCCAATTTTGCTCCGATTTTTTGGAACAGCCCCTACTTTCATACACCACCTTCTCTACAACAATTCACCAATGCGTATCGTTTATCCAGTCTCGGAGCGTTGGCGTGTCGGGCGCTCCTCACATTCTAGCAATATTTCACTTAGCTATCACCATCCCCTGTGCCACCCAGGTTCTCTATTTGCTGGTTAGGTCAGTTGCATTCCACATATTTAGCCGGCACCACTTGGGCATCTGTTCCATTTCTACCCCTGACACTTCACTCAAACACCGAGTGATTGCTTCCCAATAACGGTTTATAAATGAGCTGTCCCATATGATGTGGTAAAAAGTACCCTCTTCCGATCCCCTGCCCATCTTAGTGAGGGTTGTACAAAAGAATTAGGATCTGTGTAATATCTTAAGTTGTAGCAAGCTAAATCTTGCTGAAATGGCTGCTTCTCTTGTGAAGGGCAATGCTTCCTGACATTCCTCGTCCTCTAATTCTCCCAAGTCCACTCGCCCCTGTTCTCGGAGGGGGTCAGGAAAGTTATTGATCAATTTCTGATACATCAAAGAAATCGCCCTCCAGTCCATGTAATCTGTCGTAAGTCTATCCTCCAGAGGGGAAGATTCCGGGAGTACCTTTCCTCTAGGAATGGAGGCTAGGAGCGCATGTCTGATTTGTAAATATCGAAACATTTCAGTATTTGCTAAGTCCTCATAATCCTGTTGTAGTTTGAAGGGAACCACTCCCCCTCGACCATAGGTCACCCCCTCTGGAAATTCCTAAAAGATCCCAGCTATCAAAGCCGGGAACTCTTCGTAGGGAGCCTAGTTTCTCAGTATCCCACAATGGGGTAGCCTGCGTTACTTTGTTATGCCACCCCATCTTATGCACCGCATGCCAGAGCTGAACCGTGTGTTTTGTTGGACCTGTGAGCTGGAGGTGTCTGGTGTTGATGTACAGTGCCTTTGCATATCCTACTGACAGTAGGACAAACCTATCCTTCTATATGTGGGTACGTCAGGTGTACCCATTGTCCATAACACCTGGATCGTCCCAAATCTCAGTTGACTGAGACCATTGCTGCTGTACCCAATCCTGCATTTGTCTTGTGTAGTCTTGCGGGCGGCACTATGGAAATGCAGGTTCTGTGATAATTTTTCGTAATTGATGGAGAACCTTGCACTGGTTGCTTATCTTTGCCTTCACTAGCCAGTCGTCCCAGTATTGGTAGATGTGTATTTCCTTTTATCTGAGATGTGCTGCAACAGCAATTAAACATTGTGTGAATACTTGTGGAGTTGATTTTATTCCGAATGATAGGGGTCCCGCCGTCAACTGCCTCCTGCCTCCCTGCTTGCTCGTATTGCGGCCGGAGGCGCATAGCCAATTACAGCGCTAGGAAGCGCTTGAAAGTCACCAGCGGGCTCCAGCAGGGCATGTCCCGCAGTAAACTGCCTCCTTGCTTGCTCGTATTGCGGCTGGAGCCGCATAGCCAATTACAGCGCTAGGACGTGCTAGAAAGACTCCAGCGAGCTCCCGCAGTGCGGGCAGGCCCGTCAGTGGCCGGAAGAGGCTGGGATGGACCACGTCCCGGAAATACGCATTGAGACTTTAAACACTTCTTTTGTATAAATAACCCTATTTATGTAGTAGCAAGGTGGTGCCATTTTGAAAACTTAAGGAAACATCACAAGACATGGGGAAACGTAAACTCATGGGTGCTGCCGCCAGTACTAAGAGTAAAACGGCTAGATTGAGTGCTCCTATAACCAACTACCTTAACAATGCAATGTGTTTAATCAATAGTGAAATCGAAAATGTTTAACAACACTTAGCCGCCACGAAGAATGCATTAACTACTGTGATAGATGAGACCACATTGACTCCACTTGGGCATGCATTAGAAGCAGGTTCGACCAACAATGGCAAAACAAAAATAGTAACACCCCTAGTGTATAACACCTGTGGGGCACCTTGTGTATCATCTGACCCATTGGAAATATTGACTTTCCGGGAGGACATAAGTAATTCTATCCCATCAGTAGCCAAAAGCAAACAGCTAGTGAAAGAAAAATATGATGATTCAACAGAAAAATTGCAGCCAATGCTCCTTAAACACAATGGAGGGATAAAGGCCAGTACTAAGAATGACTGTACAACTAAACTGGATATAGCCTCAAAAACGTTATTAGGGAAGATCGACATGGTCAAAAACAATCTTCTAAAGGAAATTGGGAAAATTAAGGATGATGTAGCGCAGATCCTGAAAATCATTACAGATTTGTCATCTCACGGGAAAGTACTATCGGACAAAAATCCATCAGAAACATTGGGAAAGGATACAACGAGAGATATTGTTAGTAATAAGACTGTACGTGGCCCTGTGAAACCTGTACTAAGGTAGCATGAGAAAGATAGGGGAGACATTGTTGAGAATTTAGTTAAGGAAACTACAAAAAGAGATTTGCATTTACCATCAGCATCCCGAAGTATGATAAAAATGACAAGCCCTACACGCTCTATAATTAGAAGTTATGATAAAACAATTGAAAGATATGAACCTAGATATAACTACAGAGGTTCGCTTTATATACCACCCGAGGCTACACCTTACACTAATATCGTTAGAGATGTTTCAGTATTGGAGGATGATGTCAATGAGGGTTGGGTAGATTTGAAGAATAAAGTCCTGCACTAGTTTACGAAACACTCTCTCCATAACCCAAATATTTTGGCAAGGAACATTTGTTGGGTAGGGAGATCTCAGAAGAATAGAGAGGGAGACTGTATGGCTGTTTCTTTTCGTTACCCAGCAAAGGTTGAAGTTTTGCTTGAAGAAATATCTAATGATGGAGAAATGTCAGCTAATCATGGGAAAAGCAATATTACTGGGGTACTACTTGGATATTTCTATAGATCAATTGCAAGAAACCCAAGAGTGTGACAGTGGTCCATTGACAGCTGATAGGTATAGACCTCTGCCCTTGTCTAATAGATTTTCAGCTCTTAGACAGTGCAGTGATATAGATTGACTGCACCAGGGTGCTGATCAATGTTTAACACAAACCTCTCCTCTTGTTGCTAAAGGTTTATTGTCAACACCAGATTCACAGGCCTATAATCGGATTATAGTTTCATGGAACATTGCAGGAATCAATTCAAAATTGGATACTAAGGTATGGCCTGAATTCCTGAAAAAGTGTCAAATTATTTGTGTACAAGAGACCTGGCACGTAGAACCTTTCGTTGTTGATGGTTACTCAACAATTAGTACACAAGCAACCCCCTCACGAACTGGAAGGGCAAAGGGAGGCTTAGCTGTTTTACTTGCGATTACATGCCCGCTGACATTGAAGCATGTTTATATTGATTAACCCTATTTACAGTTTCTGTGGTTAAATACTATTGATCATCAGTGTTTTGTGATAATTAACATTTATAATGTCTTTTGACAGTAATAGAAATCAAGTAATTTTATCCCTTGAGAAGGAGCTTGATCTGTTTCTAAAACAGATCAAGGGTGACTACTTTTTGATTTGGGTTGGAGATTTTAATAGGAGGAAATGTGACATTCTCAAAGGGAAGTACTGTGGATATGAGAACGAGTCTGGAGAAAGCTACACTCATTTCCCACATAACACGTATGGGGAATCAATTAACTGGGTTATGTGCAAATATAATTTGGAAGTAGTGGATCAGACGATGCAGGAGGGACAAGTGGAGTTACCAACTTTTGAAGGGCATGGCCAGTGTTCAACAATCGACCACATAATAATCTCGGTACATGACCAGAACCAGATAGTAAAAATGGAGATGGATAAAAGCTGTTTAAGCGACCACAACCAGGTATTTTTAACTGTCAGATTAAACAATATCCCCTGTGGAGGATTGTGTTTGGCACAAAGTATAAAAACCCAGGGAGAAAATGGCATTACGATCAAATGGTCTGGGATCATTCAGATCGATTTTGTAGAGAGATTATTGAGTGCGACCACTGACCATGCTTGCAGGCCAGCCCGCCTCCCTACTGCCGAACAGCACCACCTGTGTCTGATCGCTCCGCTGCTGCTGCTCCTATCGTGTGTTCGCCCCCTGTGTCTCCCTGATCGCCGCTGTGTTCTGGTTTGCATTTATACGTGTGTTTTCTCCTGCTTGATTATTGTTTCTTTTGTGTTCACTTGCACTGTATTTTTGTTGCTGTAGCCCAGTTCTCTCCCCCACCACCCCCCATTTTGCCTTCGGTGTTGCCGTTTTCCCGCTGCTGACCCTTGCGGCCACGCCCCCTCGCCGTCCCGCTCCCGCCTCCCAGCTGCTCCTTCCTCCTCGCCTTAAATGGCAGGCACGCTAAAGGCAAGCCAGTCTGCGCCTGGACTGCACCCGGCGCCAGAACCCCTGGACCTCACACCTGCCACGACGCCAGACTCCGATACGAAGCCAGCACTCTCGTCGCACTCAATGCCGGACGAGACCACTGCTGCTTCCAGGCCGCCCGGAAACGCACCCACGGACCCTTCCCCTGCCACACCTGCAACTTCACATGCAACAGAACCACCAAACCTCCAAGGACCGGACCCAACAACCTCCGCTGCATACTCCTCAACACTCGCTCCGCACACAAACACGGCGTCGAGCTCTGGGATCTGCTCAACACCTCCGCCCCAGATGTTGCCTTCCTGACCGAGACCTGGTGGAAAGACTCTTCGGCACCTGACATCGCCATAGCCATCCCGGAAGGCTACAAGATCTCCCGCAGAGACCGCACCAACGGAATAAGAGGAGGAATAGCCATCATCCACAAGTCCACCCTCCAGGTCCACACCCTCGCAGATGACTCCTTCAATTCCGTCGAACACCTTCACTTCCGGATCCACACCGACCCAAAGACCACCCTCAGGGGAACACTCATCTACAGACCCCCCCGGATCCCGGGCTCATCGCCGACCTCGCCGGCACCCACGCACTCGCTTCCACGGACTAGATCCTCCTCGGGGACCTGAACTTCCACCTCAAGAACAACACCGCCGCCAACTCCGCCAACCTGATCGACAACCTCGGCCTCCGACAACTCGTCACCGAACCTACCCACGCCGCCTGCCACACGCTCGACCCCATCTTCTCCACAAGCACCCACATCACCTTCAACCACACCACCGAACTCCACTGGACCGACCACCACTGCATCCACTTAACCTTCGAGAAACCAACCACGCACCACCGCACCCAACAGCTGACTCGCCACTGCTGAAGCAAAGTCACCAAAGACCAGCTGACCTCCACCCTCACCCAGAACCCGCCCACCGACACAGACGCCGTCGCCCAAAACTTCAGACAGTGGATCGACGACTGCGCCAACACCCTCGCCCCGCTCAAGAAACCCTCCATCAACCACTCCAGCAAGAAAGCTGCCTGGTTCACCGAAGAACACCGAAGAACTCCAAACGCACTTGCCGGAAGCTGGAGAAGAAATGGCTCCACGACCGCACACCAGACAGCCACGCAGCCCACAAGGACGCCATCCGCAGACATCACCACCTCAACAGCAAAAATATTCTCCTTCAAAGCCCGCCTGGACAACAACGCACACGACAGCAAAGAACTTTTCAACATAGTGAAGGAACTCTCCACCCCCAGCGCCAACGCCCTCGCAAGATCTGTGCGACTCACTGGCCACCTTCTTCCATCGCAAGATCGCCGACATCCACAACAGCTTCATCACCTCACCCACACCGACAGCGACAGACCCCACCCCGAAAGCCTCCTGCACCAACCAGCTGACCGCCTGTTCCCAAGTCAACGACGACGAGACACGCAAGGTTATGAACTCCATCCACTCAGGATCTCCATCAGACCCTGCCCACACCACATTTTTAACAAACCTGACACAACCATCGCACCCCAACTGCGGAAGGTCATCAACATCTCCTTCTACACAGCAACTTTCCCGGAAAACTGGAAGCACGCCGAAATCAAAGCCCTCCTCAAGAAGCCCAAGGCGGACCCCAAGGACCTAAAAAACTTCCGGGCCATCTTCCTGCTCCCTTTCCCGGCGAAGGTCATCGAGAAAATGGCCAACATGCAGCTGACCCGCTACCTCGAGGACAACAACATCCTAGACCCATCCCAGTCCTGATTCAGACGAAACCACAGCACTGAGACAGCCCTCATCGCTGCCACAGACGACATCGGGTGCCAACTAGACAACGGCGCAACTTCAGCCCTCATCCTCCTGGACCCATCAGCCGCCTTCGACACGGTCTGCCACCGTACACTAAGAACACGCCTCCAAGAAGCCGGAATCCAGAAGAAGGCCCTGGACTGGACCACGTCCTTCCTCTCCGTCAGAACCCAACGAGTTTGCCTCCCACTGTTCCGATCCGAAGCCACTGACATCATCTGCGGCGTACCCCAGGGCTCATCTCTCAGCCAAACCCTGTTCAACACCTACATGGCCCCCCTCGCACAAGTGGCCCGCCAGCACGACCTGAACATCATCTCCAACGCCGACGACACCCAGCTCAACCGCTCCCTCAACAAGGACCTGCACACCGTCAAAACCAACCTCCACGAGAGAATGAAGGCCGTCGCCGAGTGAATGAGGGAAAGCTGCCTGAAGCTTAAATTGGACAAGACGGATGTCCTCATCCTCGGCCCCACCCCCTCAGCATGGGACAACTCCTGGTGGCCGACCACACTGGGAACAGCTCCAACACCCACGGACCACGCACGCAATTTAGGATTCATCCTCGACTCCTCCCTTTCCATGTCAAAGCAGGTCAACGCCATCTCCTCCTGCTACAACACCCTCCGCATGCTTCGCAGGATCTACAAGTGGATCTAGACCGAAACCAGAAGGACGGTGACCCAAGCCCTCGTCAGCAGCAGGCTGGACTACGGCAACGTACTCTATGTAGGAATCCCGGCCAAACACCTGCGACGACTACAACGCATTCAAAACGCCTACGCCCGACTGATCCTCAACGCCCCCCGACGCAGCCACATCACCCCCCACCCAGGAGACCTGCACTGGCTCCCCGTCAACAAGAGGATCACCTTCAAGATCCTCACCCACGCACACAAAGCACTCCACAACACCGGACCAGCTTACCTGAACAACAGACTCAACTTCTACACCCCCGCCCGCCAGCTCCGCTCTACCAGCCTCACCCTTGCTGCCGGCCCGCGCATCCAACGAACAACCTCCGGCGGCCGATCCTTCTCCTTCCTCGCCGCCAAGACCTGGAACACCCTCCCCACCCATCTGAGGCAAACCCAAGACCTGCTCACCTTCAGAAGGCTCCTCAAGACCTGGCTCTTCGAGCAGTAGCAGCACCCCTCAGCGCCTTGAGACCCTCACGGGTAAGTAGTGCGCTTTAAAAGTTTATTGATTGATTGATTGATTGTAAACATGATATAGAATTATGTAAAAGCAGGGATTCAACAAATAAAGATATTATTGGGGCTTTTTGTAAAATAACCGCAGCAATTTCTCAGGGCTTAAAAGTTAAGAATAAGAACAAACAGAAAAAGACAGTTAGCTGGTTTAACTCAGAATGTACGGAGGCAAACCACCTACTAAAGAATGCTTTGAAAATTAGACCAAAAGACAACAAACAAATTAAAAATCAGACGACATATAAATTGACAGTAACAAGAAGAAAGAGGGAAATTCAAAGCGAAGCATGGGAGAAGATTACACAGGCAGCTAATACTAGGGACTCTTTTCTTTTTTGGAAAATGATAAACCACCCCTATTTTAAATACAATAGTGCTGTAAAAATTGAAAGCTTAGTACAACCCCAAGAGTGGATTAACCATTTTACGAAGGTCTGTAACTTAGAAAGGAAGATGCTACTTACTAGTATGCATCTGTTCTTGGCATGTAGAGCTGCAGAGTTGCACACTATGCATAGATCACCACCTACTGTTGGGCCCGGATGTTTGCAGTTGTTGTCCTGAAAAGTTCTTTGGAAGTCACGAGATAGGTGACTCCTCCTTAAGACCACCTCGCGCATGGGCATCGGCTCCATCCCCAGATTGTTTTTTGCCATTAGGGAAATGATGGAGCTTTGCAAGAAAAGGAAGGATGCCCATGTAAATTGTATCTAATTAAGATAATACTGGAACAGACAAGGGTAGCCGGGAGGCAGGTGGGCGTATGCAACTCTGCAGCTCTACGTGCCAAGAAGAGATGCATACTGGTAAGTAGCATTTTCCGTTCGAGGCATATGAGCTGCAGATTGCACACTATGCATAGATTGTATAGCAGTACCCACACTTAGCGGCGACCACCCCTATCTGTTGCAGTAGTTTGGAATAATGTTTTGAGAACAGCCTGGCCCACATTAGCTTGTTGTTTTGTTTGCACATCTACACAATAGTATTTTGTGAATGTGTGCGGTGTAGACCATGTAGCTGCTCTGCAGATGTCATCTAGGGGAATGTCCCTAAAAATGCCATTGAAGCCCCTATTTTTCTTGTAGAGTGGGCTTTAGGAGGAACAGATAACGTACGTTTAGCTTTGTGGTAACAAATTTGTATGTATTTGACAATCCATCTAGCTATCCCAGATTTTGAAATGGGATTACCCTCATGAGGTGGTGAGAAAGACACAAAAAGTTGTTTTGTCTTACGAAAAGGTTGTGTCCTTTCTATGTAGTATAGCAATGCTCTTTTGACATCTAATGTGTGAAGAGTTCTTTCTGCTACTGACTGTGGTTGCGAAAAGAAAATGGGCAGTTCCACAGATTGATTGAGATGGAATGGAGAAATTACTTTGGGCAGGAATTTTGGATTAGTACGTAGAACTACCTTATTGTGATGCATTTGCAAGAAGGGTTCTTGGATGGTTAGTGCATGTAGTTCACTAAATCTCCGCAGAGAAGTAATAGCTACTAGGAAAGCAACTTTCCATGTTAAAAATTGTAATTCACATCTGTGTAAAGGTTCAAAGGGAGGTCCCATTAACCGTGTGAGAACAACGTTTAAATTCCACACAGGTGAAGGTGGTACTCTGGGAGGAATTATTCTTTTAAGGCCTTCCAAAAAGGCTTTAATGGCAGGCACTCTGAACAGAGATAGATGTTGTCTGTTTTGCAGATATGCTGCTATTGCAGCAAGATGTAGTCTAATAGACGTATAGGCTAAGTTACATTTTTGGAGATGCAGTAAGTATCCTACGATGTGTTGAATAGACACATCTAGGGGATCAATATTGTTATTGTGACATTATATCACAAATCGTTTCCACTTGGCCGCGTAACATGCCCTAGTGGCTGGACGTCTAGCTTCTTTAATGACATTCATGCAGTCTGGTGGAAGGTTCAGATATCCAAATTCTAGGACTTCAGGAGCCAGATGGCAAGGTTGAGCTGAGCTGGGTCCGGGTGTCTGATCTCTCCAAGGTTCTGTGTTAAGAGGTGTGGAGACAGGTGCAGTTTTTGGTGCGGTACTACAGACAGTTGTAGCAGTGTGGTGTACCACGGTTGTCTGGCCCACGTTGGAGCAACTAGGATGAGGGTCAGAGAATGCTGCTGTAGTTTGCGTACTACTAGTGGCATGAGTGGTAGAGGTGGAAAAGAGTACGCAAATCTGTTTGACCAATTCATCCAAATCGCATTGCCTTTTGACAGTAGGTGTGGATATCTGGCGGCGAAGCTTGGGCATTTTGCGTTTTCGTGGGTGGCAAATAGGTCTATTTGAGGTTGTCCCCACATCTGAAAGAATGGTTGAAGAACTTGCATATGAAGTTCCCACTCGTGGGTCTGTTGCGTTTGACGACTTAACAGATCCGCTATAGTATTTCGTACTCCCGGAACATGCTGGGCTAGGAGGAATATGTTTTGAGGTATAGCCCACCTCCATATGACCTGTGCTAGTTGAGAGAGTTGCAGGGAGTGTGTGCCTCCCTGCTTCTGTATGTAGCACATTGCTGTCATGTTGTCTGTGCGGACTAACACAGCTTTGTTTGCTACTTGCTTCTGGAAAGCTTTTAGTGCTAGGAATATTGCTAGTAACTCCAGATGATTGATGTGGAGTAATTTTTGTTGCGGTGTCCACCTGCCGTGCATGGTGTGTTGCAGTAGGTGGGCTCCCCAGCCGGAGAGCGATGCGTCCGCAGTCAAGATTATCTGTGGAACTGGCTTTAGGAACGGTCGTCCCTTGGAAAGGTTGGTGTTCCACCACTGCAGAGAGCGATGAGTTCGACCGTCTACCAAAACTAGGTCTGTTAAGTGACCGTGAGCCTGGTTCCATTGACGTGATAAGCACTCTTGTAGCGGACGTATTTGAAGGCTTGCATGGGGTACTATGAAGATGCAAGAGGATATCATCCCTATGAGTTGCATGAACACTTGTTCTGGGAGGGAGTGTTGTAGCTGAAACTTTGTTAGAAGAGTTTGCATACTGGCTATCCTTGCTGGAGTGGGATAAGCTAGCGCTGTTGAGGTGTTTATTGTGGCACCAAGGTACTGTTGTACTTTGGATGGCTGTAGATGAGACTTGGTGTGGTTTATTGTGAACCCCAAGTTGTGGAGTAGTTGGATGGTGGCATGAGTGTGTTCCACGCATTGATTGTATGAGCTGGATTTTATGAGCCAGTCGTCAAGGAACGGGAAGACATGGATGGGCTGTCTTCGTAGATACGCTACCACTACTGCTAAGCACTTCGTGAATACTCTTGGTGCTGTTGTGACTCCCAATGGGAGTACTTTAAATTGATAGTGCTGCCCGTCTATTACAAATCTGAGATACTTCCTGTGAGCCTTGTGAATGGGAATGTGGACGTATGCGCCCTTGAGATCTAGAGTAGCAAGGAAGTCGTTTTGCAGCAGGAGCGGAAGGACTTGTTGGAGTGCGACCATGTGAAAATGGTCTGACTGTATGTATATGTTTAGCGGTTTGAGGTCTAAAATAGGTCTTAGAGAGCCGTCCTTCTTTGGAATCAGAAAATATAGAGAGTAAACCCCCTTGTTTTGTTGGTGCAGAGGAACTGGTTCTATTGCACATTTTTCTAGCAGGGATACTACTTCTTGCTTTAACAGTGATAGATGTTCTTGTGACATTGGACGCTGTTTGGGTGGTATGTTTGGGGGGTAGATGTTAGTTCTAGACAGTAACCCGACCGAATAATTTGTTGCACCCACCTGTCTGATGTGATGTTGATCCAGGCAGGTAGGAATTGTTGTAGTCTTCCCCCCACAGGAGTGGAATGGTGGGGGGAAGTGGAGGAAAGTCATTGGGTAGGGGTGGAGGAAGAGCAGGAGTTGTTGTTTTTGCCTTTGCCTTTGTTGTTGTTACCCCTGTAACCCCCTCTCTGGTAGCCCTTACTAAATGTGGATTGGCTAGGGGTCTTATAGGAAGTGGACGGGCTATCGGAGGAGTAGCCTCTTGTGTTGCCTCTATATGATGAGACAAAAACCACGTCTGGGAGCAATTGCAAGGCTCCCATAGATTTAGCTGTGTCGGTGTCTTTTTTCATTTTCTCTAAAGATACATCGACATTAGGGCCAAATAGGTATTTCTCTTCAAATGGCTGATTGAGGATGGAATTTTGTACTTCAGGTTTGAAACCTGAAATACGTAGCCAGGCACTGGTGTTAATTGCCCTTGAGGCAGTATCTGCGGCATCTTGGGCACAACAAATGGAAGTATTGGTGATATTTTTACCTTCCTGTATGAGTTCATTGGCCCTATTTTTGTATTTATCTGGTAGATGCTGCATTATGGATTCCAGTTCATCATAATGTGCCCTGTCATATCTTGCCAATAGCTCTTGAGTATTGGCAATGCGCCATATGTTAGCTGCTGTGACGCTGTTCGTTTGCCGGAGGCGTCAAGGAGTTTGGATTCCTTATCTGGTGGTGAGGCTTCACCTTATGTTTGTGAATTGGCACGTTTACGTGAGTTAGAAACTACTAAGGAATCTAGTGGTGCTGGGCCTCTAATGTAAACTGGATCTGTAGGGGCAGCTTTGTATTTTTTCTCAATGCGGGAGTTGAGGACTCAAGCCCTGACAGAATCTTTAAATACCTCTGTTGAATGCTGAATGACCCCCTTAAACATTGGCAAAATGGAAGTGGACCTTTGTGTAGTGTCAAAAGTGTCCAAAAGGAAATCTTCCTCCACAGTGTCTGTGTGCAAGTCGACCCCATGGTATTGGGCAGCCCTATGTACTAGTAGGTTAATACCTACAGTGTCCTCTGGAGGGATATACATCATCTTGAGGGACATAAGGCACATCAGGGGTGGTATAATCATCCCATGGATTAGGTGATTGAGGGGGGCTATTGGTCCCTACTGGGTCATGTGCACCCCCACCTATGTCATCAGAGTCTGTATCTACATCATCATCTGGATTAGGGGATGGTGTAGGAGAATGATGTGGTGGAGGAGGAGAAAGAGTATGGGGAGGTGGTGAAGAAGGGACCCTTAATGGAGAGGTTGCAATGTCTCTCTTCTTTGGAGGAGGAGGAGGTGCAGGCACCTCTAGTGGTGTCTTCTTGGAGCTAAGAGTCAGTTGGCTAGTCTTTGGATCCTTTACAAGGGTCTTTTGAGTAGGATATGGTGTAAAAAGCTCTTCTGTGGAGGGTAGATCCTTCGGTGTCTAAGTTCTCGGTTCCGGAGGTCTTTCCCGGCACTGACTCGGTAGCTGGTCTAGGGTCTTTTGGCTTACAACTATTACCTTTTGAAATGTCCTTAACCAGAACGTGTTTTTTCAGTTCCTGAGGTTTTTTCGGCTCCGAAGCATGGGAGTCTGGACCCTTAGGCAGTTTTTTACTCGGCTCGGAGTGAAGCTTTGACGTCGATGAGTGGGTGCCAGTCTTCGGCGCGGAGTGCTTGGGTGTTGAAGCAGCGGTAGGCGTGGATGATGAAGATGGCTTCTTTTTCAGTGTCGGTATGGGATCGACACCGGGAATAGGCTGACTCGAGCCCGAGCCGACTCAAGGCTTAGTAGGCTTCTTTGCTGGGCCTGAAGGCGGACAGTGGGAAGCAGTCTCTCGGTGTGCACCCGGGCCCGAAGGTAAGGGTGTGACCGAAGCCTTTTTGGAGGGTGTTGAGGAAGGGTCGGGCCGATGTGTGTACTTGTGATCCATTGAGCTGGGATGTGTGTACTTGTGATCCGTTGAGCTGGAGTGATGTCCTTGACGTCTGAGTCTTCGGCATCAGAGGAGCTGGCACTTTCTTCGGCCCGGTGCTGTTCTGGCACATCAACGCCCTCTTCAAAGATGTCAAACGGGATCGAAGCTGACAAGCGAGCCATGGTTCTTCGAGCTTGTCGGTCACGAATTGTCTTCTTGGAGTTGAAGGAGGCACAAGCGGAAAAGTCTTTGGCCTCGTGCTCCTGGGAGAGGCAAAGGTTGCACACCTCATGTAGATCGGTATGGGGAAACTTCGACCCACATTGAGGACACTTCTTGAATGGCGTCCTTTCCATGAGCCAGAGAGTAAGACCTAGGTAGGCCCGAAGGCCTTAGTCGATGACCGGAATCGAAGACTTCGAAGTAGTGAAGAATCGCATCGATGGGGACCGCGATCGAAACAATACCGTCGAACTGGGTGAGGATTGCGCGCCAAAGGAAATTCGGTTCCAAACCGAAGCAGAGGAAACACATCGGAGCCCGATGTTGGAAAAAAACAACCTGAGGATGGAGCCGATGCCCATGCGCAATGTGGTCCAAAGGAGGAGTCACCTATCTCGTGACTTCCAAAGAACTTTTCAGGACAAAAACAAACTGCAAACATCCGGGCCCAACACTTGGTGGCGATCTATGCACAGTGTGTAATCTGCAGCTCATATGCCTCGAACATTCCTTAACCCTAGATATTAGTTTGCAGAACGGGGAGGATGGGTGGGGCGGTAAGGAATCTAACACTAGCTAATGTTTCTTACAGAAATATCGTTACCAAAGGTAAGTAACTTGTGCATCTGAAACAAACACATTAGTGTTAGTTTCCTTACCATAGAATAGATACCCAGGCAATATCAACCCCAGTGGTGGGTCTGAACTAAGATCACACCAGGAAGTCCTGGAGAACTGAACGGCCAAAGAAGCCATCTCTCCGGACTTGGCTGTTCAGGCAGTAGTGCTTAGCAAACGTGTGCAGCGAGGCCCACGTAGCTACCTGACAAATGTCCTGCAAAGGGACTCCCCGTCCCAAGACAGTAGTAGCCGCCGTGGCCCGAGTGAAATGGGCGCACAGCCCCAGAGGAGGTTCCTTTTTAGCCAAGGAATAACTGACCTTGATGCACAAAACGACCAACCGAGAGATGGTGCGCTTGTGCACCGCCATCCTTTCTTAGCGGCCACGTAGCCAACAAGGAGTTGGTCATCCACCTGGAACTGTTGTGTGCGGTTCAGGTAAAAAGAGAGCTCACGTTTTGGGCCCAGACGGTGGAGCCTCTCTTCCTCTTTTGAGGGAGGCGGAAAGGTGGTGGGCAAGGTAATGGTCTGCCCGATGTGAAAAGCAGTAACCACCTTGGGTAGAAAAGAAGGACGAGTCCTCAGAACATCTTTGTCCAGATGGACAGAGAGGAAAGGAGGCTTAGAGGAAAGAGCCGGGAGCTCACTCACTCCGCTGGCAGAGGTGATGGCAACCGGGAAATCAGTCTTTAGAGTTAGAAGACGTAAGGGACAGTTATGGAGCGGCTCAAAGGGAGCACACATCAGATAGGTTAACACCAGATTCAAGTCCCACTGAGGCATTACAAAGGGGACAGGGGGAAACATGTAAGTAATGCCTTTCCAGAACCTATTTACAAGAAGGGACTTGAAAAGAGAAGGCTGATCAGGAAGCCTCAAGAAGGCGGAAATGGATGAAAGATAGCCCTTGATAGGGCCCACGGCAGAGCCCTGCTGGGCTAGGGAAAGAAGAAAGAGGAGAACCTCCAAAAGCGGGGCAGAGAGAGGATTCACAGCCTTTGCTGTGCACCATGCCAAAAATTTGTTCCACCTGCAGGCGTATACCATTTTTGTGGAGGGACGCCTGGCTGCCAGAATGACATCACAGACTTCAGGAGGCAAGTCAAATGGCATCAACTGTCGCCGCTCAGTCTCCAAGCATGTAGGTGGAGGCTGGGCAGGTTCGGGTAGAGGACCGTCCCCTGTTGCTACGACAGAAGGTCCTGCTGAAGAGGCAGTCGAATCGTGGGATCGATTGACATATTGAGTAGCTTGGGATACCAGTATCTTCGTGCCCAATCCGGAGCCACAAGGATGACTTGGGCCCGGTCGTGCCAGATCTTTTTCAGCACTCTGGGCAGAAGTGGTATAGGCGGAAAGGCGTACAACAGACCACAGCTCCACTCGCGTCGAAAAGCGTCACCGAGCGAGCGCCGCCTTGGAAATTCCAACACGCAGAACTGATGACATTGCGCGTTCTCTTCAGTGGCGAATAGATCTAACCAAGGCTCTCCCCACTGTGGAAAGAGACCTTGCGACACGTCAGAGATCAGACACCACTCGTGATCCATCATGCACAGACGGCTGAGTTCAGGGAACCCGCCAGGTGTTATTGCGGTGGCATGGCTGGAGGGGTTGCCTCGAAGGGGAGAGAGTAGCCCCTTTGGACGATTTGCAGCACCCACCTGTCCGAAGTGATGGTACGCCAGTGGAGCAGGTGATGGCAAAACCTGCCTCCCACTGGCGTGGAATGGGCCTGAAAGCTCGGACTAGGAAGGCTTTGAGGCAGATGCTGCAGGAGCGGATGTGGACTGAC
Source organism: Lissotriton helveticus (assembly GCF_964261635.1). Classification (NCBI taxonomy): domain Eukaryota; kingdom Metazoa; phylum Chordata; class Amphibia; order Caudata; family Salamandridae; genus Lissotriton; species Lissotriton helveticus. The sequence goes on along the minus strand of NC_136057.1, from coordinate 1,466,324,070 downwards.
TGGCTCTCTGACCCCCTGCTCCGCCACGGCGGAATGCATGTCGTCGCCCGCGTTGAGGTTGGTTCTGCGGTCTGTGGCTGGACGAACGTGCGGGGGCGCCCCTTCCTTGGCCACGAAAGGGACGAAAAGCAGAAGTTTGCTGGCGCTGGGGCGAAAGGCCCAAGGACTTGGCCATAGCCCTGGAGTCCTTAAAGCACTCCAGCGCGCCATCTGCCTTGTCGCCAAAGAGGCTACGGTTATCAAAAGGAATGTCCATGAGAGTGCTCTGGACATCCCCTGAAAAGTTGGTGGACCTCAGCCAGACGTGACGACGAATCGCCACGGTCGTTGCAATCGCTCTGCCAAGCGAGTCTGTGGTGTCAAGTCCACATCGAATGGAGTATCGTGCTGCATCCCGCACCTCAGCAAGAGCTTGGGTGAGCCGTGTCTTGGCCTCCTCCGGACACTGGGGCAGCATGTCCACCACCGTATCCCACAGAGAGTGGGTGTAAGGGCCCAAAAGGCATGTGGTATTAATGGACCGCAACCCTAGACTGACAGAGAAAAACAGTTTCTTGCCAAACTGTTCCAGCCTTTTGAATTCCCGGTGCGGTAGGGAATGCAGTGTGAGACGTGGAGGCCTGGATAGCCAGGCTCTCAGGGGTGGGATGGGTGGACAGAAAGCAGGGGTCGCCCACGGCTGGGCGGTGGCGCCGGGCCACGTTCCGATCCACAGGGGGAACTGTGGTGGGTTTGGACCAAGTGCCCATCAGAACGTCAGTGAGGGCCTCATTAAACTTCAGCAGAGGCTCCGAAGAGCTTACTGGCGGTTGAAGCACCTCGGTGAGGAGGTTAGTCCTCAAGGACGCTGCAGGGAGCTCAAGGCCCAGGGCTGTGGCCGCCCTGCGCAGCCCCACAGCATAAGTCGCCCCCTCCTCCGTAACCACGGAAAGAGGAGAGAGAAAACAAGTGTCAGGCGAAGTGTCTAGACCAGTGGCCTCCCCCAGCTCATCTGCCCAGTCCTGACTTAACTGGCACTGCTGCGCCAGAGGGTCCTCAGACCCCTCCCAGTCCGCCCCTTCATCCGTGTCCTAATAAACAGGCAAAAATGACGGAGTCGGGTCATAGGTGAAAAGCTCACCAGTCGGACACGGTGCCGAGCGGCGCCGCTCTGATGCCGAGCTTCGGCCAGGGCTGAAACCGGGGACAGCGACATCCGAGGATGGCACCGGAGGTAGCACTGTGGGGATCGGCGCCAGAGGAGGAGTGGTAAGGTCAACTGGCGTCGACCGGAATCCAGGCCTGGATTCCACTGGGTCCGGGACCGAAGTCGCCAGCGGCGCCGAGGCCGATGCTGCTGGCAACACAGGGCAAGGACCCCCAGTCGGACCCGCGGGGCCGAATGGCGCGCCTGCGGGTCTCGACGGCCGGAAGACAGTCCTCATGGCCACGAGGAAGTCTCTGATCTGCTCCGGAGTCGCATTGAGTCAGGGACCGGAGTATGTGGGACCGGATGCGACTGCGCGGGGCCCGCCAGAGCCTGGTGGGAGGCGCCACCCGAACCCTCAGCCTTGTCACGCAACCGGCTCTTCGACTTCTTTTTGCCATGCCTCGACTTACCAGAGTGCGAGGACTTGGATCCAGACGATCGATGATGAGTGCGGCTCCGCGGCCGGTCCCTCAACCTCCTCCTCAAGCGGGACCTCGAGTGGTGAGGAGCCGACTGCCAGAGCTCGAGGAGCTTACGGGAACGCTCCCGCCTAGCCTTCGACATCAAGGCCCGGCAGTCGGGGCACAACTTGTTATCGTGGTCAGCCCCCAAGCATTAGTGACGGTGGGGGTCGGTAACCGACATCAGTCGGTGACAGGCGTCATGCTGCTTGAAACCGGGCATCCCTACTGGCACCAGGAGTAGAGTCGACTCGAAAAAAATAGACAAAAATGACTAAGGGTACGGCTATTCCCAGATGTGCACTTGCTGGCGCGGAAAAAAAAAAAGAACGGACGTCAGCGAGCGAGGGCGGCGTCTAAGTACTCCAGCAATGTCATTCCGGCGATCACGACGCCGACAACGGACACGGAGCGACAGGACGACGCCTACCAAAGCGCAGGGGTACTGCTGATGAAAACTTTCCGGATCCAGTCTGACGCCTGGGGTTATTCTAAGGTAAGGAATCTAACACTAACATGTTTCTTTCAGATATAACAACCACAGTCTATGTCTGGCACTTGAACCCTCTCTATGGCTCCCTTGGCCAAGAGAGTCATGACCCTCCTGAAGCAAAGTCTGGTGATCCTCCATCAGCCTGTTCATAAGTTTGAGGCACGGAGGGGGGTAGTCTTGAAGGGGAGGGATTAGCCCCTTTGGACTATCTGAAGAACTCATATGTCCGACGTGATGTTTTGCCAACTAATCCTGCTACCAATTGGCCGACCATGATCTTGAAGGGCCAGACTAGGAGGGTTTGAAGGTTGAGGATGCAAAGGGGGGGCGGGGGGGGGGGCTAGGGTGGTCGACTGACCTGACCTCTGGAGATTGCGGACACTGCATGGCCTTGTGGCTGGGGTATGGCTGCCACTGCCTCTTCTGTAGCCACAAAAGGGACGAAAAGCAGATGGGGAACATGTGGCCACTGAGAGGCCCAAGCACTTGGCCGTAGCCTGCGAGTCCTTAAAATACTCTAGGGTCATGTCTGCTTTGTCTCAGAACAGATGGGAGCCATCTAAGGGCATGTCTACAAGGAAAGCCTGGACATCCCAAGAAAAGCCAGAAGTTCTCAGCCAGGTGTGGCGTCGAACAGCCACCATCAATGACATTGCTCTGCCCAGCGAGTCGGTCGTGTCAGGCCCACAATGAATGCTGAACTTTGCTGCATCCCTCCCATCTGATACCGCTTGAGAGAGGATGTCCCGGGCCTCCTCCGGGACATGTGGCAGCACTTGCGTAACTGTTTCCCACAGGGAGTCGGAATAATGGCTCAAAAGGCATGCATTGTTCACCAACTTCAATGCAAACCTGACAGAAGAAAAGATTTTCTTACCTCCAACTTTCCAGCCGCTTGGATTCCCTGTCTGGGGGTGCGGAAGTGAATGTGCCTTGTGAGGTAGAGGCTTGGACCATCAAGGTCTCGGGGGTAGAGTGGTTGGTAAGGGAATTTGTGTCGCTTGGTGTAGGGCGAAGGCAGCGGGCAACTGGTCTATTCACAGGAGCCCCTGTGCTGGGTCTGGACCAGGTTCCAAAAAGGACATCAGTCAAGGCCTCATTGAATGGCAGGACTGGTTCGAGGAAGAGACACCTGGCTTCAAGACCTCTTTCAAGATGTTTGTCTTGACTGCCACCGAAGGGAGCTGAAGGTCCAGGACCTCAGCTGCCCTTTTCAGTACCCTAAAATATGAAGCTCTCTCCTCCGTAGCCACGGTAGGGGGAGAAAGCAGGCCAGACTCTGGAGAGGTATCCAGTCTACTGGCCTCACCAAATTCCTCATATCAGTCGATTTCGTGTTCAGGCTGGTCTTGTAAAGGGTTCAGCGACCTCTCCCAATATTCTTCCATCCCTAGCCCTTCAGAATAAGGCTGAGGAACCGACCTAGGACCCAAGGGTGCTGTCGGGTGGATTCGGCATCCGTAGGCGCCGGACCGGTTCCGGGTCGTCGGGAATAAGATTGTGGCTATCGCCAGTGGGGAAGGGAGAAGTGGGGTGCCGGCGGTGTCGGGAGTCTCGGCGACGGGGCCAGCAAAGGCCACAGTGGAGCAACCGGCATCTGTCCAGATCAACCACCGGATCGGGGGAGGGGTCCAGGACAATCGGCTTCTTAGGAAATTCAAGATAAGGAATCTGCAGCTAGATGTCGCTTATCAGATAAATCTGTCAGCTTGGCTTATGAAGGGTCTGTCTTTAAGATACTGAACTAGACCAGAATTTGGTCCCACTTCCCCATGTAGATAAGACTTTGGTGGTGGATTCCTAGCAGCAAGGTTTTCAGGTGGTACACTAAACGCCGTGAACAGCCGTTGCTCAATATCCACATTTAGCAGAGTAGACTGCACAGGCTCGGATGCGAAACCCTGCCCTGCTGTTGCAACAAACTATCCTGCCGAAGTGGTATTCTAATCGGGGACAGATGCTCAAGCCCAAATGTTCCGGGTACTACACTCTACTGGCTACAACGAGAGCCACTAAAATGACTTCCGAAACTTCTTTGACACTGCACATTCAACAGTGGCAAAAAGATCTAGTCAGGGTTCCCTCCACAGTCAGGAGATGCTGTGTGCCACCTCATGATGCAGATACCATTTGTGATGCACCAGGCGTCACTGGCTGAGCTCGTCCGCACTGGTGTTCAAAGATTCCGCCAGGAGGTTCACAATCAGGCACACCCTGACTCTCCTGCATACACCAATGTGCAGAGCCTCTTGGTACAGGACCCCACTCCGCCCTGCTTGTATCATCACAGTATGTGAGAAAGTGGCTCTATATATACTGCACTAGGATGAAGTACAGTGTGTATAGAGTCCACCAACCCCAGAGGTATAACAGAGGTTAAAGTCAGAACTGACCTTACTCTCCAAAGTGGTAGCTTGGTCGAGCAGTAAGGCAGTACCAGAGGACAGTGTAAAGCATTTGTTGTACACACTCAGTCAGCAAAAGGTTTCACACACTCAAGGACTGAACTCCAGGCCAATTGTTTTTATATCCACAGATATAGGTGTTTTATTTTTAGAACCAACAGTTATAAAAATATACTTTTCTTGTTATGAGTTCTCTAATGTAATTACTTTGCAAAGGAGCAATAAAGTTTGTGCACACAATTAATACAGTATTGACAGTAAGCAGCACAATCCTAAAACACACTATAGCATTGAGCTTAATGGGTTTTCCACATATAAGTACAGTTGATTACTATATAGATTACTTTAGTAGTCCCAGGACTAGATCTTAGATTCAGTCCTGGGGTCTAAGCTGAAACCAGATTAGCAAAAACATTTTAGTTACTGTAGTGAATTTGAATATAAAGCGGTTTTAAAAGTTCCCACTTAGAAACTTTTCAATGGAAATCTGACAATGTCATTCAATGGGAGAAATTCAGGTTGCAGGTAAAGTACGATCACGTTACTTTTGTAACCCAGCACTGGTCTCCTAGGGCCAGCACTGGGGTCTTAACTCAAAACAGGCAGGTCATTGCGTTTCAGTATTTCATGTGATTGTTAAAGAATATTTCAAGTTTTCAAAGTAGACACTTAGAAGAAATTTCATACAAAAGCAGACAATGGGTTCCTATGGAGAAAATACAGATTACTAGTAACCCCGCTAGGGATTACTTTTGCGGTTCAGTACTGGGCTGGAAGGTACAGTACTGGCTTCTCCCCTGATCACAGGTGAGTACTTCGGAATTCGGACTTTGGCTGATTTTATGTGAATATTTTCAGATTTCAAAACTTCACACTTCGAGTCAAAATGAGTCAATGTTAGGAGATGTCGTATCCGGCGTGGCCCTCAAATCGTTCTAGGAGCTTAAAGACGAGTTCCATATGCCCAACTCTCAATTTTTTAAATACTTACAGTTCCGCCACGCGCTTGGGCCCATCTTGGTGGGTCTGGAATCGCTGCCGGAGTTTAGCCCTCTGGAGGCGAAGGTTTTCATGGGAGACCTTGGAGACAAGAAGGTGTCCCGTATTTATCAAACCCTAGTCATTCATTGTTCCTCCCCCCTACTTAAGTTGAAGGAAGCCTGCGAAAGGGACATTGGCCAATTGGATGAAGACGATTAGAGAGAGGCTTTGGAGTCCCCGCGAGGGACGGCAATCGCGGTGCGCCTAAGACTAGTCCAATTTAAATATCTACATAGGGCCTACTATACGCGGGAGCGACTGTGGAAAGCAGGTTTGATTGGGTCCCCAGAGTGTTTGCGATGTGGAGCTGAGATGGGTACTCTGCTGCATACTGTGTGGTCTTGTGCTGGTCTGACCCGGTTCTGGCGGGGTGTAAGGAGCTGTCTATCGGAGGTACTGGGATGGGATCTTCCCCGGACTCCTCGTCTGGCCCTTCTCCATGTGCTGGAGGGCGTTGGGGGAAACACCTACAAGCGTCACCTGTTACTGCTGGCCCTTGTTGTGGCCAAGCGGGACTTGGCGCAAGCATGGAAGAGTGATCGAGCCCCCCCGCTGAGCACTTGGAAAGCAGGGATGGATTATTGTATGGGTCTAGAGCGCCCGGTGTTCGAGGCAAGAGGGTGCCCCCGAAAACATCACAAGATATGGAAGAGGTGTGCGGAATATAGGGGTTTGACTTTGGATCCTCCAGAGGAACTTGACGATGATGTGGATTTGGTGGCTGGGCCCCAGGCCTGAGGAGACGCTAGTTTCCTTGCTTGACACAAGCGGTTACTGGAGGCTGGCTGTAATTACGTGCGCTGGGTTAGGGAGGGATAAGGGGTGGGTAGAGGGGTCGTTGGGTGGTGGGGGGGACGGGTGGGGTTGTTTCTGATTGGGTTTGCGACGTGCTCATACAGGCTTTGATGTTTTGGCAGGGCTCTCCTGACTGTGGAGGACTGCATATATGCTTTGCCTGATCAAAAAAAATAAAAATGTTGTTGTGAAAATGAGTCAATGTTATCCAATGGCAGGTAAGTAAATTACCGGTATCCAGGTGAGTACTTGGTTGGTGAAGTTAAGGTTCTGGGCATAGACTCAGGGGTCCCCCAGGGTCAGGTAAGTACAGTTAGTTCACTACCAGGGGCAGCCGGGTGCAGAGGTAGGTAGGCCCAATGATATCCAATGAGGGAAGGGGGCCTTCGGTTGGTGGCTGGTGGCTGCTGGCTAGCAGGCCACGCGGCTGTGGGAGCTGGGTTCCTGGTCACTTGCTCAGGGCAAGGGGGGAAGTAGGATAGGACACAGGGGTCACAGCCAGCGGCACTCGGGCGGCTGGGTGCAGGGTGCTTTTGTGCAGTCGGGCGCTCAATGTTATCCAATGGGAAAGGTCAAAGAGGAACAAAGGCTGCAGGCTCGGGGACGAAGATTCTCCAGGGGCGACCAGCACTTCCAGAGGTAAATTGGGATCTTGGAGCACAGGCAGGTACCCCAAGGGGAGGCACTGGGGGCTGTAGGGCGCAGGGGTGTCTTTGGGTGTCGGAAAAGCTTACCCTCGGCTGGTCGTGGTTGGGGTGGCCCCTGGTTCTGAGTCTGCAGGCGTCGGCTGGTTCGTCGAGGAGGGTCTTTGGGCACTGGACTTCGGGTCCCAGTCGCTGGGGGGACGTGCTCGTGGTCTTGGGTCGTTTGGTCCCGGCCCGGGCTCAGCGGGTGCAAAGTGGGCTGGTCCGGAGCTTCTTGGTTGGCACCAGGTGGGTTGTTGCAGCAGAGCCTCTGCTGATGGGAGTCCCAGTCTTCAAGAGGGTCAAGGCAGGCAGGTCCTCCGGGTGTCCCAAGGTTGCTGTCCGCAGGAGTCGCCGGGATTAAGCAGGAGCAGGTTCCAGGATCGACAGGCCGGTAGGGCTGGGGCCAAGTCAGTTGTTGTCGTCCTGTTAGCAGCTGCACGGCGGGTCCTCTTCTTCTTGATCTTCTTTCATCTTTTCGGGATCTGAGGAAGGAAGGTTCAGGGAGCCCCTAAATACTGAATATAGGGGCGTTACAGGTAGGGCAAGGACAGGGACCAATGGGTCCCTGCCCTGAGATGAGTACACCCCCTAGCCTGCTCCTCTACTGTGGGAGGGAGGCAGGAACCTAGCTGTGATTGGGCAGGGCTCTCCATCTTCAAGATGGCCGGAGCCCGGGGTCATGCTTCACCTCGTCTCCCCCACCTGAGGGGTGGGGTTGGCACAGGCTGGCACCCCCCCCTTCCTGACGTAGTTTTTCCCGTCAGTCTTCCCGCCAGAGTAGGGGGCAGGACTGGTGGGGGCTGGTTGCTGAGTACAGCAAATGGTCTGGAGAAGCTCACAGAGGCGGCATGCCTTTGAAGCTTCCCCCTGCTCATCCTGGGGGAGGAGACCTAGCACCTCGCCCAGGATGTGCATTGTTGCAGGCCCAGGACAGCGGGGGCTTTCCTACCCAGGGGTCCAGCAACATGTCTGCTGTGTGGCAGCCTCTGCAGCCACTCAGCCAGACGTGGATTGTAGGTTAGGTGTTCAGGGGGCATCTCTAAGATGCCCTCTGGTGCATTTTACATTAAATCTCACACTGGCATCAGTGCGGGTTTATTGTGCTGAGAAGTGTGGTACCAAACTTGTCAGTCTTCAGTGTAGCCATTAGGGTACTGTGGAGTTCGTAATGACAACCTCCCAGCACCATATACTCTTAATGGCATCACTGCACTTACAGTGCCCAGGAATGGCCCTGGGTACTGTAGGGGCACCACTGGCATAGGGCACTCAGCTAGAGGGGTGGCTGATGTATGCCAGGGCAGCGGGTTTGTGGGCATGGCATACAGGGATGTGTGCCATGTCGACTCTTTGTTTAGTTCTGTACCTAGGCACTCACCCTTCCAAAGGCAGTGTGTGGGTACCCAGGTACAGGGCCCCTAAGGGTGACACAGTAAGTGCTGCAGCCCTTAGGGGTCTTCTCTGGTCACCATGCACTGGGTACCTAGGGTACCATTTACTAGGGGCTGATAGGTGGCCAGAGATGCCAATTGGGCTTTGTTTCAACACAGTTTTTAGGGAAGGAACACAGGCCCTGGGTATCTGGTTGGCAGGAGCCCAGGGCACACTCAGTCAAAGTACATCAGCAGTCAGAAAAATGTGGGGGCATACCAATGCAAGAAAGATGGCACTTTCTCACACAATAGTGTTGTCAGGGGGGACCTGCACCACCCTCCCCATGAAGGATTGCAGGAAGACATTCAGCGCCAGACGAATGGCCTAAAATTCCAGCAGACTTATATGAAGCTGGGATTCTAACAGAGACAAGAGTCCTCTGATTCCCACCTCCCCCAACTGACCTGGGGTCATTATTCTTTTTGATCTTAGCATGGCCTCCTATAGGGTAGATCATTCTACTCCTATTATGGAACTTTTCAGGTTGTAGATCAGTTCTGCTACTATGCCAGTCTCCTCTTAGTTGTGGGGCACCTCAGGTGTCCTCCGCGAGTCCTACCCTTTTTTAACCTTTATATGTACCCCCTGTCTGAAATTGTTAGTTTGTTCGGTTTGTCACCTATGCAGATCAATGATTTAGTGTCACCATGTGTCCATAGTGACATCCCTGTGTATCGGGCACACCTTTAGTTCTCAAATGAGACTCCAAATGTGGTTCAAAAGAATTTTAATCATTCATCTGGAATTTTATCTTGAATTTCAGGTCATTCAGATTTTCATATTTTCATATATGTATAATGCATCCAAATGCTCCAATGCATTTCGGGCATTACCAGCCCTTCATCCGGGAGCTTCTGCAATTTAACCAGACATAGCTAGATTATAAACTACATGCTAATAGTTAACGTATATGTCATGCGAGTCATAGGTGGAGTACAGACATGCTGCCAAAACCAGTGATTTAGTGCTGCTATGCGAGTGTGATGGCCAAATATATACAACTATATACAAAAATTATATAGTGAGTGAAAAGATGGGGTGCGTGGGAAAACCGGGTGTGTGAAAAGAAGTGTCACGTTGGTCCATGCGGGAAATATATAACAAAAGAGTTCAGCAGTGTAGCGCTTTAAAAATGCCGAAGTGTCTAACCGGGAATATGCGGGTGATATTTTAGCCGACTATAGCCATAACGTCTACAGCGTCTTCACAACAGTAAATGAGTGCTCGTTAGCGGTTCAAAAAAGCGCAGAAGAGTTACTTACTCGAGGTGATGCGGTTGCCGGCTTCAAACGCCGATGTTAGTGTGGAACAGGAAGTGTGATTAGTTTTGTTGGGACGCAAAAGTGAAAAATGAAAATGAAAAACGGACTATTCCCGGTTAGACACTTCGGCATTTTTAAAGCGCTACACTGCTGAACTCTTTTGTTATATATTTCCCGCATGGACCAACGTGACACATCTTTTCAAACCTGCCCGCCACTCCCCCTGCCCTGGACAGACCACCTCCTGATTCCCATCGATTGGCACCTTAACACCTCCCCCCCCCCAACTGCCTAAAAACAGAACTCTTACCAGGCGTTGGCACAAACTTATACCAGAAGACTCAAACTCAGGGATTCCATCCCCTCTCCCACTCAGAACCCTATAACCGCCGACATTGAATTTAATGCTTGGATCACCCATTCTCTGGATTGCCTCATACCCCTCTCTAGCACCCTCAAACGCACCAAGAGAGTTAACCCTTCCCCTTGGTACACCCCTGAACTGAATGTTCTACGGAAGGAATGCAAGAGAACTGAACGCACATGGAGGAAAGACAAATCAGCAGACAAGAAAGAAATGTTCCGGTCCACCTTAAGAACTTACAAACTTGCGCTTCATAAAACTAAGAGTTCATTTTTTGAGGAAAAAATTAACGCATCCTGCTCCGCTCAAGAAACCTTCGCTATCCTAAAAGCACTTCTTCATGTCCCAGATCCCCCAGTAAAACCCACGGATCCTAAATCCGCGGAAAACAAATGCATTAAGCTGGCTACTTTTTTCGGCGAGAAAATCCAAAAAATCCTTTCCTCCCTTCCTTCTATCGACAGCGGTGGCACAGGCTCAGACTGCCGCATCCCCCTTTCTTGCCATGGCCGGCACGTCAATTCCTCGGTACCCTCTCTTGACACTTTCGGTCCAGTCACCACAGAAGAGGTAGCCACGACGCTTGCCACAATCAAGAGTGGCTCTCCCTGCGACCCGGCCCCCCTACGCTTCCTCAAAAAAGTGGCCCCCACCATCATCCCTCCACTCACGGCCCTCATCAATGCCTCTCTACTGGAGGGAGAGGTCCCTCCTAGTTGGAAAGCAGCTGTTGTAAAAGGGCTCTTGAAAAAACCTTCATTGGATCCTCAGGACTTAGCCAACTACAGGCCAATCTCCCTCCTCCCAGGAAATAGCAAAATCACAGAGAAACTTGTGAACAAAAAACTATCTCTATTCCTGGAAGCGAACAACCTGCTCAGGAACTCCCAGACAGGCTTCCGCCCAGGCCAGGGCACCGACACCGCCCTCCTGGCGGCAGTGGAGAAGGCCAGAAGCATTCTAGACTCAGGAGGATCAGTGGCAGTGATCCTCCTGGACCTCAGTGCGGCCTTCGACACTGTCAATCACCAGGTTTTAATCCAGCGGCTTAGAGACACGGGAGTGAAGGGCACGGCCTTGAAGTGGCTTGCCTCGTTCCTCGATGGCCGCTCGTTCCAAGTCTGGGAGAACGACAGCCACTCCCCTGTGGTCCACCTCCGTTGTTGAGTACCGCAGGGTTCATCACTAAGCCCAACGTTATTTAACGTTTATATGTCCCCGTTGGAGGAGCTGGTCACCCCGTTTGGAGTGACGATTATCAGTTACGCTGACGACACCCAGCTGGTGGTGACCCTCTCACACCCCAACCAAGAACCCTCCAATCTTCACGGCTGTCTTACGGAAATCCATGGTTGGATGAACACCTCCGCACTCAAGCTCAATGGGTCCAAGACCGAAATCTTGCTGCTTGGACAAAAAGGAGCCTCCCTGCCACCCAACATCTGGCCCGCCTGCCTAGGCGACCCCCCTTCTCCCAAAAACGAAGTTAAAAGCCTGGGTGTATGGCTCGAGAAAGATCTGACCTTCAGAGTCCAGGCAAAGAAAACGGCGGGAATATGCTTTGGACTCCTTAGAGCTTGTAGGAAGGTGCTCCCCTTGTTACCCCCTATCTCCCGGAAACTGCTGATCCAGGGCCTCATTTTGACCAGGCTGGATTACAGCAACGCAATCTACTTGGGAGCCCCGGAAGCCACATTCAATACCCTACAGAAAATCCAAAACGCCGCTGCCCGGCTCCTAACTAACACCCCAGCAAGATCATCAGCAAAACCTGCCTTGAAGCAACTTCATTGGCTTCCAGTCAGAGAGAGGGTGGTTTTCAAGGCCCTCTGCCTGGCTCATAAACTCCTTCACAACAAAGGTCCCCCAATTCTCAAAAATGTCATTACCCCTTACGCAGCTACCAGGTCACTCCGGTCAAACCAAGAGAACTTCATCATGGTACACAGAGTGAAAAAAGCCAGGTCTGGAGGCCGCCGCTTCTCGGTAAATACTGCAAAGCACTGGAACAACCTCCCACGCAAACTAAGAACCGAACCAAACATTCTCCATTTCAGGAAATCTTTAAAAACTTTCCTTTTCCCATGATCCCCCTCTTCCTCCGCTGCTGCTCCCTCTTGATTCTGCAGGTTCTAGCGCTGGGATGCTCACGGGTTACTACGCGCTCTACAAAAACCTTAAATAAATAATAAATTGAGTGGCAGCTTGACACACTTGCAACTTCTATTTATGTAGTGTGTGTCAGGATAAGGTATAGTTCCACTTTGCCCTCTCATTTTTCCGTAGACATTTTGACTGACTTACTGCTCAACTTTGAAGAGAGACTTTGTGGGGTTTGAAACTTCTTCCTGTGTTCAGTAGCAAACTGCTTCGCTTCCCAGTCACAAACTGATTTCAGCTGCATGAGGAAGCACTTATCAAATCACTTTAAGTCATGCCCCAAGCCCAAACACAAAAGGCACATCTCGAGCAGGTCAATGACAAACATTTGCTGACAGCAGTCGGGGCATGATTTGAAACCAGTAGTTGTTGGCAGGGACATTCTTCCCTTGCACACTGGATTCAGTATTTGACAGTCATCAAGAGACCAACAAAAGTTGAAGCAGAACTCTGGATCTGCAATCGAAGGTATGGAAAGAAAATAATGGCCATCAGGATGCAGTGGATCCACTCTGCCACTACCGTGGTGGAACAAAGTCAGCATGGAGTCACTAGATGCCACATTGTGGTGTTAGGAAGTACATCTATTAAAGGTTCCTGACTCAGTCTGGCACCTGGGGAATATTCTGAAGGTGAGGAATCTGTGCTTCAAAGTATCTTTCGTGTCCTGTGTTTGTGTATAGGAGGGTTCTAGTGGTCCTCGGCAGTCTCCTTACAAGCATTACGTAATCTGGTGGGTGTGACTGAGTGTTGGTAATAAAGTTTGTGACACAGTCAGTTAAAGGTTGTATGCTGAAGAATAAAGGCATACAAACCGGAGCTCCATGTACGGCGTAGTATATTACATGCTCCCGGACTGGGGAGGACGCTATAGCTGGTGACAAGATAGGGAATACGTGCCCTCAAAGATACAAGACTGCTCTCCCTGAGAATTTGCTGTGGTCCAGCAAACTGCTTGTGCATGCCATGTGTGCTTTAAGAAGCGGTCTACAGTTGGGGTACTTGGAGTCAAAGCGCAACTCCAGCTTTTGAGAGGCCCTTGAAGAAGGTGGTGGCCCTACGAAGGAGACTGCACCATAGCATAACACAGAGCCAGCACCAACACAAAGCAAAAATGCTAAAGACAGTAACAACCAGGTATGAAGAAGTGCTAAAGGGAGCGACAGCCAGGTGCAGGAAAGCATAGAAGAAAACGAGGTACAGAGCAATGTAAAGGCAGCAATAGCCAGGTATAATGCATAAAGTTGGGACCGATGAAGAGCACGAGCAAGAAGCAAAATTATTACTCACCGTGACGAAGGAAGATGGGTCCTGCCAACCTCAGCTCAGGGCGACGACCCAAGCATCAGTGAGCAGGCTGATACATGCAGAGGTACCACCAGGCCAAGAGACACTAACGATCAAATGCTGCCTGAACAGCACATACTCTTGACGTCCGTATGAAACAGCACAAAATACGATGCTGCTGTGTTTTCATGAAACCACCTCCATTCGACACTGCTAAAAAGCAGAACATTGGCGCCAGATGGACGGCCTGTATAGAAACGTTTCATGACTTCATAGATGGTACAGAAGAAGCAGATGACAAAAAGATCATCAAATATTTAAGAACCTTGCAATGACAAGGTAAAAGAAGTGATAAAGAAGAGATCACAAGCTGATAAAGTATCATACCGTCAAATAGACGTTGGAAGCCAAGTACAAATCAATGCCGAATGTAGACTATGAAAGGTACACTTCCAACCAAGCAAGACAGCAACATGGAGAGACAATGGATATGGATAAGTTTGTTGAGATACTTGACACGCTTATTAAACACTTCAAGTTCAACTAATTTAATGATGAAGAAGCCATGCGTTTTAGAGTTATTGATGGTTGCCTCTCCGATTCATTCCTAGGACGCATGCCGTGAGAAACGCTCAGTTTGGAGAAAGTGCTCAGGGCTACAAGAGCTCACTCTTGGTATTCAGGGGACCGCCTTAACATACGCAAACCCACACCCCCATCAAAGGACAAAATACGAACATAAGAGAATTCGATGCAAAATACGCGACCCAGAAAAGTTATCAGTGGCTGCAAAGACACTGTGGGACGAAATTACATTCATCGAAGGAAGTACGGTCTGCGCCTGGGATAATTTCTCCAAAGCTCTGGGCCAAACAGCCCCGCCGCCCGCTACCCAACCAGCACAACAAGAACATAAGCTAAAACAATACATCTGGACGGGAACAAGCCAGTGCCCTCATCTGACTTCAAGCCAGCATGCTGAACTAAGACAACTAAGGGGCAATATAAACTGAGCAATTCGCTCCTTGCGCCAAAACAGCGCAACAGCCGGCACCTTAGATGAACTAGGAAAACTCCGGGCAAGGAAAATAGAAAATTATTTGGAGTGCAAAAAAGGACCACACGGAATTACTCTGGGCCAAATTATTGCATGACGCCAGATCGAACAACAGTGCAAGATTCTGGCAAACGGTCAAGAGCATAGAGAATCCATCGGGTCCTAGGATCAACTCACATATAACGGAGGATGTCTGGACAAACCATCTGCAAACCTACTTTATCGCAGACCCCCATAGCTATTTGGAAAAATTAGCGGAACCTCATCGTGCACTCCCTCCACCTCACGAAAGGCATAACTCGGCACTCAGTTTCTCTTTAAAAACAATTGAGGGCAGAATTAAGCAATGTCATCAAGATGGTGCCCCTGGGCCTAACGGCTTGCCACCAATACTATACAAATAGTATCAAAAATACTGGTCCAGTACACTATTACGGCTTTTTGATAACATCGTTGCAACAGGAACAATCCCAGAATCCTGGAAAGGCTCCATCCTCTCCCCTATCTACAAAAAAGGCTGCAAGAGCGACCCAAAAAACTACAGGCTCATAGCCCTCATTGACATCGAGGCTAAGTACTACGCCGGTGTCATCTTGGCCGAACTCCGGGAATGGGCAAGGGAAAAATCCTTAATCCCAATCAATCAAACAGGGTTCCAGGAAAACATAGGAACCACCACAAACATCTTGGCTCTTTCGCTTTTAGCTGACTCCTCAAAAGCGACAAGACAACCATTATTTGTCTGTTTCATCGATTATAAAGCCGCTTTTGACAGCATAGATCGTGGAAAACTATGGTCAAAGCTAGCTCAATGGGAAATACCTACCGCTCTCCTGAATCAACTCATCCTTTTACATACCGAGACATGGGTGCAAATAAAACTGGGGGACGGTACGATTGTGTCCAGGCGGATCCCAACTACTAGAGGATTGAAGCAGGGATGCGTTCTGGCACCAACTTTATTTAATCTTTTTGTGGCCGATCTCTCAACTGATCTAGACAACTGCAACCACCATGCACCAAAACTGGGAGGCCTCCCTCTTTCATACCTACTGTACGCCGACGACTTGATATTAATCAGTCAAACACCAGTCGGCTTACAGCATCTGCTTCACACCGCTAACAACTTCGCCTCAAAAAACGGGTTAGAAATTAACCTAGAAAAGTCAAAAATAATGGTGCTAAACCAGCGCAGCACAAAAAAACGACTGAAACGGCAGCTGGGCGAGAGTGAACTTGAAGTTGTCAAAGAGTATAAATATCTAGGAATCATCTTTGACAAAAACGGGTCGTATGAGCAACAAAAGGAGGCGATTCAAAGGCAAGGGACCATCCTAGCAATCACGTTGAAAAATCTAAAAAATAAAATTACTGGCCCAAATCTGCTCCCGCTGCTTGAAGTGCTCCAAGCAAAGCTGTAGCCAACGTTAACCTACGGCAGTGAGGCCATGCGAGGGTTGGAGGAAGAAACCCTGAATAAAACGGTCGCCAAAGCCCTCAGAATAATCTTCAAGCTTCCAAAATATACCTCCCCAACCCAAGTAAGACTTGAATTCGGAATAGCAAATCAGACAATAAGTAGGAAGGCCGCATACGTAAAAAGCTGGTATAAAATAAAGAACGCAGCGGCGGGATCATTTAACTCATTTCTATGGAAGGAAATATCAAGAAAAAATGTCTCCCCCGCCAAGCCCTACTTTCAGTCAGGGATTAGGATGTTAGCCTTGGAAGACGTTTGGGAGTCAGGACTTCCATTTAAAAATGTTAAAGACCTGGTAAACAAGACGGCAAAGCTTGTCTCTCTTGAAAACGACAAAGAAAGCTTAACTAAGAGGGCCCACAGCTGGTTTGTGATAAAAAAGCTACCTAAAATGCACGCCACAACCATATCTCGGAACCAGCTTTTCAGGCTCACTAAAGGAAGGCTTCTTAACCTGGAGGATGGGCATTTTACCTGTCAAACCCCAGATGCCTCCGTGGAAACGTTCATTTGCAACCACATCATGCAGATTATGCGGCGAAACCAAAGAAGATATGCTGCATCTTCTGTGTATATGCAAGTCTCTAGACCGGGAAAGGAGAGAGCTGTTAAAACCGCACATAAACGAAATGCATATCCGGTCTTGCAGACAGGCAGTGAAGGCATGTTTTAATGGGGTCAATACCAGACTAACCTGCAGTTTTGTCCGCTTTATGAAAATTGCACAAACAAAACTTTGCGCTGTACCCTGAGCACAGTCGCCCTTGCCTATGACTCTCAAGTCGGTAATTTCTCGACCTACTGTTCACCGACACAAAGTCTAGTAGATCATGATTAAATAATCGACCATTAGATCTACGGACACACGTGTTGCCTTCAATCCTGGACTCTCCCACAGCCTTCACCCGAACTTTACACTTTTACTTAATTATAATTTACGGATTTTAATTAACCAACTGTTCGTTTTTGCACCATGTTTTTAATGAAATTGTATATTTATGTTATATATGTACTTTTATACTGCTGTGTGAGTTGCTAAGATTTTAATTAATCAAGCAATAAAGAGATTACTTACTTACTTACTTACTACAAGAGCGGAGGAATATGTTGATCAACAAGCTGCTGATATTGAAGCTGGAACAATCCACAATGAATCAGTGTTGAGCATAAAAAGTAAGCCGAAACACAAGGCAGATGCCCATAGAGTGATACATTGGGCTTCTGCTGTGGATTCTCTTTTCCACATGAGTGAAGATGTCCCGCCATTGAACAATAATGCAAAGGCGTCAGGAAAGAAAACCATTTCATAACAGTTCGCAAAGCAAAAGAGGACCTCAGTGCATCAAGGAGAGATGGATGCCAGAAAGTTCCAGAAGCACTCAAGCCACTTCCACAAGGGCAAACAGCAACATCAACTAAGGCAAGAGGAAACTAAAGTAAGTGAATCATTACCAAATTCATCTTCCAACAGTTAGTTGACATCATCATCGAGTGACAGTGAGGGAGATGGATGTGCGATGGTGATGTCAGTCATAGACCGACATGCACATTTAGGATTGGCTGTTTGCAAGGAGAAATAAAAATCTGAAAAGAATTGCCAAATGAAGTAACAAAGTTCATTAGGACATTGTCCGAAAAATCACGCTCACGATGAATGGCTGCACTACAACTTTCATTGTAGACAGTGGTCGATAAACATCATGCCTGCAGAAAAGTACAACGAACTGTCTCCAATACCACGTCTCACACAGTTGAGAACAAAGGAGTACACCTGGGCAGCTTCTAAGCCTTTGCCGGAAAAAGGATCCTTTGAGGCAACCATGCGGCACAAGAAAAAAGCCATTGAAAATGCCAATGAATTTCCTCCTAAGTACTTCATCAAGTGCATGCTTATTAAGTTTAGATACTGGGGGCGTGGCCAAGCAGCATGGCCGACAGGACTTAGGCTCCTTCGGCTCCCGGCCGGCCGCCATAAAAATCCTGCAGAGCACATGCTTTCGGGACACAAGG
This sequence comes from Lissotriton helveticus, assembly GCF_964261635.1. Taxonomy (NCBI): domain Eukaryota; kingdom Metazoa; phylum Chordata; class Amphibia; order Caudata; family Salamandridae; genus Lissotriton; species Lissotriton helveticus. The sequence goes on along the minus strand of NC_136057.1, from coordinate 1,466,305,946 downwards.
GCAGTAAATCTCGGTGTCCGCGAGCCCTAGCTATCGATGGGCACATCCTGAGTTAATTTGGACCTGTTTCCCGACCTGGAAGCGGAGGCGACAACCCACGCTGAGCTGAGGCGGGGCCGTAATTAATTGAGGCCGGGGTCTGAGGCCTATTCCTGCGCGACGGCGGCGAACTGAGCCCGGAGGCCCCACTGCCATCGGGGCCCTCCGTGGAGTGCGGACCACAGACGAAGGTGCGGGGCCCACTGTCAGCTGGGGCCCCGCCTGCAGAGTGACGCCGGAGGCAGTACTGCGGGAGCTTTGGAGATAGGGCCAGCGTCGGCCGGCGCGGAGCAGGGGAAGCCGGAGTGTGCCTCGGAGCCCCGCGGCCCTGATCCTGAGGTCTGTCCTGGTCTGGGGCTCCAGAAGAGATTTTTGAGTTTCTGACCTACCTCAATCAGGTAGATGATCACATACGGTTTACCCACAACATTGATTTCAACAGCTTGCCTTTTCTAGACATTCAGGTTTCCATTGACAATGGCAGATTGACAACCAGTTTGTACATCAAAGAAACGGACCGCAATAATGCTTTACTGTATACCAGCTGTCATCCAACTTCTTTGAAGAGACATTTACCATATTCTCAATTACTACGGGCTAAAAGAATCTGTTCAGAACCACAAGACTACCTTAAATTTGAAACCAGCATCTTACACAAATACAGAGACAGAAAATATCCTGACAGGATTCTATCTGCCGCTCAAGAACGCATAAGGACAAAAACCAGAGAAGAACTCTTAATACAGAGCACCCGCCAAAAAAAACTTGAGAGACCGGTATTCGTGTCAAAATATTCCTCAAACAGCCCAAACATCAAAATAATTCTTCTACACAATTGGCCAATGGTACAATTAGAACCTGACTTCCAGGGAATTTTCAACAGTACTCCCTTGTTTGCCTACCAAAGAGCGAAGAATTTGAAGAACATGTTAGAACACATTCCACCACACAGAGCTAAAACCTTTTCTGGAACAATACCATGCCACAATTGCAGTCACTGCCACAATATAATCAGAGGCAATTCCATCAATCATCCACGTACTGGTAAAACAATACACCTAAAAACCAATGCTACATGTGACTCCATGAACTTGGTGTATTTACTAAAATGCCCATGTGGTTTACCATACGTGGGAAAGACCGAGAGAAAACTGAAAATCCGTTTAACGGAACACAAAAGTACCATCAGAACGAAGAATTTGAAATCCCCCTTGGCTGCACATTTTACATCAGCTTCACATAACATCAGTCAGCTGAGATTCCTTGCACTGGAGGTTGTCCCCATGAGACCGGGAGTTGACAATCACAAGAGATTGTTGCAACGTGAATTAACTTGGATGAAAATACTAGACTCGTGTCAGCCTTTTGGACTGAATGACCGTACAGAATATAGTTGCTTCTTATAATTATTTTTTTTCCTAACGTCTATTATGCTCATCTTCTTCTAACTGTCTCCCTTAACTTTTCATATCTCCAGTTCTCCACCCTTCTGAATTCTTTACTGTGTTCTCCTTTTGTGTTCTCTTACTTTAGTCCCTCTTCTGATCTTTCATAAATTTTGTTTATTTTTTCGTCCCTTTCGTTAAGATAATACCATGTTCGTTATGATAAGTTATTCTGTCTTGTGGTTTCCCACATTCATAATATTCACCGACTATAGATTGAACCTTTTGTTTATGCTGATTAGGATGAATGCCTTTTGTAAGTCTACTCGGCACGTTTATCATGTCAAGTCCTTTTTTTGTGTTAGGCACTCTAACTTTCCCAACGAGTCCGTTTTTTAATCCACCAACAATCCTGCACGCCTACTTTCCCCACGAGTCAGTTTTTTATGTCTTCACCCATCCTGCACGCCACTTTCTCCATTAGTCCGTTTTTCATGTTATTACCCGCCCTGCACGCCACTATTCGCACTGAACGCGGAAACGCTAGATCACTCGCAAAACGCTTGATTTTGGGTGAGTTTTACCCGGCATTTCACATTGGACTTTATGCACCGTTTGAATCTCCGTGCACTATGTTGGTTCTCGCACTTTTAGACTATTTACGCTAGTAATTCTTTTGGTTTAACATGCACGATATTAGCCGGAACCACTACCTGTCAGGTGCAACTAACGTTAGGTTTTTTCACAAGTACACCTGTCCGTCATGACCCATTTTTACGAGTATTCAACGACTCATTTAACATCAGCTACATCACCCTATGATTTATTCAGCATCAACAGCATGCTCATATTCTTCTTCCTTTTTTTAAACGTTGTCCACCAGTCGTAGTATTCGCATGTTTACACTTCTTCACTTGGGATTGATGTTACAGTTTGTGCACGTTTTTGATCAGAGATGCCACACACTGTGTTTCCATGGGAAACACTCACTTTTTTCCTTTCACGTATGTCTGTAAGATGAGCCTTTTTCTCATGCCCCCATCTAATACGATGGTTATCTCCTCATAGATCCCCTGATGAAGGGACGCTATGTCCCGAAATGCATTGGGATTAATTACGGGACTTACCATGGCTTGAAACCCATATGTCGATACCAATGACATATCTACGGTTGTTTATATGATGTTTAAATATACAACTATCAAGATACAATTGGAATAAAATATATTCAGCTTCAAACTGGAGTAACGTTTGATACTTTCGAGGCCAAGGCCCATTGGTGCTCCTCAAGATTCAGCGTGGGATTTCCTACGCCCCTCATGATACTGCTAGGAGGGGCGCCCGCTGCCATCAGGGACCTCCCATCCGTTGAAGCGACCTGCGAGTTGTGGGGGGCCTGGCGACGGACCTGGACGCCGTGGCGGGTGAACCCGGTAAGTGGGCGTCGCGAGCGCCCGCTGCCCCCCCCGAATTGCGGTACGGAGCGGTGATTGTCAGTGAGAGCAATCTTCAAGGGCATCCACCAGCCCGGACAGTCGGGGGCCCAAATTGACCCACGTTGGGGTTGCACAGACCGGGGCTGGCGGGGCCTGAGGCGCCGCGGTGCGGACTACTTGCCCAACGGGCCTAACCTTGCAGGAGTGGCGCACCTCGGGGGCACCCACCGTCATCGGGGGCCTTACCATCTGTGTTGGAGCTCAGCGGACGAGGGGAGGCCCGGTGCTGGGCCCGAGTGCCAAAGAACGTGAGCCTGGAGGATTGGCGGTGGGGGCGTCCTCTGGCCTGAGTTGTGGCGGGGGAGCGGAGATCGTGAGCGCCCAGAGGCCTGGCTGCCTGCGTGTCCGGCTGCGGTCTGTGGAGGGCCAGCGCTCCGGGCGGTCTGGACTGGGACTACTATTGCGGCTGCAGAGGTGGGGATGGTCCTGGGAGTCAGGAGCGATTGAGGATCGGCCAGAGGCCTGCGGAATTGGTGAAGGGTCGCCTGTGGACATCTGGGGACCACCGGGGGGCCTGCTTGGCCCTGATGGCCTGGAGTGCTGTCGGTGGGGCGTTATCCTGCTGAGGGACATTGGAGTGGAAACTGCCGGTTCGGGTCCAGAGGACTGCAGCTGGGCTACGTCGTGTGTCTCCTGTGGAGCCCTTGTGGAGACGTGAGGGGCTGCCCTAGCGGCCTGCATTCTAGAGACTCCCTCGGTCGCGTCCCGGCTGGTTGGTGTTGCGGGGAAAGGTCGGTGGCCCTGATATTGATGAAGGGCCCTGGCGTGCCCGGCCTCGGCAGTGGAGGCGGATCCTACCTGGCGGTGGGTCCTCCCTGAGTGCGCTGGACTTGGCCCAGGACGTGGCATGGCTCTTGGGCTCCGGCATGAGGTGCTCGCCAGGATGGGCTCATGAAGGCTGAAAGAAATGCCGTGGTGAGTTGCTGCGGACAGAGTGAGGCAGTGTCAGGAGAATAGATTGTAAGTCACCTTCATCCACGCAGGCCTTGGCGTGGGTCTACTGGGAGATTGCCAGCTGGGGGTCCTGGAGTGACTCCGTTTTATGTCTGAGAAGCGGAAAGATAAAACGCCCCAAGGCCTCACAACCAAACACTATTACGCAATATACTACGCAGAGGCTCCCTTCGCAGAGGATCAGGCGCCAGTCGGGGCAGGACGAAGGGGTTGAGACTACCGGCGAGCCCTCCCGAGCGGAGTTGTTAAAGGCGATCCAGGGGTCTCACTCTGCCCTGGAGCGCTAAATTGAAATGGTATCCATTGACGTGAATTTAATACGAACTGACCTGCGGAAAGTGGCCGACAAGGTGTCTGATGCAGAGGGGAACATTGTCCAGTTGCAAGAAGAGGTGGCGTCCCTCACACCTTACTGCCACGACGGGAGCGATGGAGCAGAGGACACGGAAGGGAGAGCACGCCGCAGTAACATCAGGGTCCTTGGTGTTCCGGAACGTGCGGAGGCAGGCAACGCAGAACGCTTCCTAGAGCACTGGATTCGTACTACGCTGTGCCCTACGGGTCTGTCAGAAGTCTTTGTGATTGAACGGGCCCATAGAGCGTTGGTACCGCCGCCGAGACCCGGGGCTCCACCACAGGCCCTCATTGCTAAAATCCTTAACTATCGCCACAGGGACTGCATCCTTAGAGCAGCGAGGGAAACTGCGAATTTAACGTATGAGAATGCAAAGGTCTCCATCTATCCGGATTACACCCAATTGGTTCAAGAACAGCAGAAGTCCTTCCTGACAGTTAAACAGAAGCTCCGGGAGTTCAACCTACAGTATATGTTGCTCTACCCGGCTAAGCTTAAGGTCATTTCCCAGGGGAAGGCGCACTTTTTCAAGGCCCCGGAGGTGGTCTGGGAGTGGCTTGAAATCAGGGGGGGATGCCCTTCCTCCAGGAGAGCGGGGAGGGACCCGAAGTACATGGGTGACACCACCGCAGAGGAGACGCATGGGCAGGAGACAACGTCGTTTGGACACAGCTGAGCGAGAGGAGGGACGGCGAGTCACGGTGGGCGAGGATGGTGGCCTCCGCTTGGATCTGACGGGGTCTGAGGTCATGCCGGCGACGTCCAGGACTCCCCCGCTGGCAGAGGTCCTGGTTCCAGATACGCTGCGGCCCATCACAGATATTATTTTGCCTACTAGTGCTACAATTCCAGAGACGGGGGGGCTCAGGGTCCGCCATTGGAGGCCCTCTCAAGAGGAGCGGATGTGGTCCTGGATGGATTGTTGGATTTCGGGCCTCTGACCGGCCGTGAGGGGACCACTACCTACAGGGAGTCTATGCTCAGTCTAATGTTTAAGGGATCGAGGTGGCTTGTTATAGAGCGAAGGGTTGGACACAAGACGGAATCCTTCACTGTAATGGCCTGAGTCCTGCATTCATGATCTGATAGCGGCCTTGCTGGGAGCTGGGTGGGAAGTTGTTTTTTGTTTTTCTTTGTTGGGAGGTTCACCCTGGTTGGGCGAATGGGGTGGCTGTGCGCATGTCCTGGCACCGGCATGGGAAGGGCATATCGGCTGGTTGTGTTGTTGCTAGTATATTGCTCGCGGGTGGGGGGAGGGTTGAGCAGGGGTTGTTGAAGGGGAATGTTTTAGGCATCACAAGTATTAAACCTCGGGCACGGGGTTGGAGGGACACTGAGGGTAGCGTTCTATCGGGCGGCGGGATGCATCATCAAACATGGGGTACAAATTTATGAGCTGGAATGTGAGGGGACTAGGCACATGCACTAAAAGGTACAGAGTCCTTTCCTTACTTCGTAGGCATGGGGTCTCAATTGCATGCCTCCAGGAGACCCATCTTACAGACGAGGGGGCACAGAAGTTGGGGAAAAAGTGGCGGGTCAGGTATTCCACTCCTCCTATTCCACATATGCTAGAGGGGTGTTGATTTGGGTGGCGCCTGGGGTCCCATTCGCAGTCCAATATGTGGAGGCGGACATTCATGGCAGATATCTGCTTCTCAGGGCAAAATTAGATGGTAGGAGCATTGTTCTTTTGAATACATATGCACCTAACGTGGATGATCCGGGCTTTTTTCGAGCTCTTCAGGACGTCCTGATTTACGATTTGGGGGCTCCTATCCTTTGGATGGGGAATTTCAATTGTGTTCTCGACCCGGTCCTAGATAGGTCCCCGCCGCGGGAGGGCACAAAACCCCGTATGACTGCCAAGGCTTCAGGAGGTCATGGAGAATATAGGGGCAGGGGATATTTGGCGTCAGACAAACCCGACGCAGCAAGTTTCACCTGTTTTTCCCCAATTCACAACACGTATAGTCGCCTCGATAGGATTTTAGTTGCTAATGCTGAGATGAATATGTCCATAGTGGTGACACATCAGGCCCGATTTTCATCTGATCATTTCCCGGTGGCATGCCTGGTACGATGGGGAACTCAGTTTTCCCGCAATCGGACATGGAGACTTCCGGTGGATATCCTCCGTGACCAAGTGGGAAGGGCGCATGTGGAGACGGCTCTCGGGGACTATGTGGACCTGAATTGGGAGGAGGGGGGCCTTTCGCTGGCCACCAAATGGGAGGCCCTAAAGGCGGTGGTGAGAGGTGCCTGCATGGGACTCACGTATGGAGTCCGGAAACAGCTTCTACAGGATCTGCAGACGGCAGAAGACGCCCTTTTAAAGGTTCAAGCCACGGCGTCTCCGAACGACCTGCAGAGGGAGGAGGAGCAATCGGCCCATGTGAGGGTCCATGATATTCTGGACCGACTTGACAAGCATACTCTGGGCCAATATAGGCAGCGTCTCCATAGGGAAGGGGACAAGTCGGGCGGCTTTTGGTTTGTATCCTTTGGAAAGAGCAGACCCCAGAACGTATTGTAGCTCTACGAGACTCAAATGGGGACATGGTACATTCGGAGCGAGCCATCCTCGAGGCCCTCGGATCCCACCTCCAACAGGTATACACTGCAGATCCTGACATATCCGCAGCTTCTTATCTCCCCAATCTGCAGGGTCTGACCCTGCCATCCCTCTCCACAGTGGATCAGGAGGAGCTAGATTTGGCACAAACGTTGGGTGAAGTACGGGCAGCTCTGGCCCGCCTGCCACGCGCGAAGTCGCCGGGGAGTGGTGGATTCCCACCGGAGTTTTATCATGAGTTCGGCGACATATTGTCGCGTCTCCTCCTACAGGTCTATGCCGAGGCATTTGAGAACGGGTCTCTCCCACAGAGCATGTCAAGTGGGGAGATTTGCATGTTCCTTAAACCTGGGGGGGGGACAAGCTCGACCCTTCCGCGTATCGCCCCATCACTATGATCAATACAGATGTGAAAATTTTGACCAAGGTATTGGCCACCCGTTTGGCACCGCATATGGCGCATTTGGTACACCCGGACCAATGCAGCTTTATTCCTGGGCGTAACACCGCCATGAACCTATGGCGCTTAAATCACATCACACACGAGGTCCGGGGGTCAGTGGAACAGACTGCACTGGTATCAGTTGACCTCGCCAAGGCGTTCGATACAGTGGACTGGGGTTACTTGCAAGAAGTCCTCCGAGTGATGGGTTTGGGCCCCAATTTATTCCGCTGGATCCGTATCCTATATACCTCCCCCCGGGCTAGGGTACGACTGGGAACGGCTCGTTCGGAGGAGTGGCAATTGGGACGGGGTACACGACAGGAGTGTCCCCTCTAACCACTACTCTTTGCCCTGGCTATAGAGCCTCTTGCCGTTCGGATCCGTTCGGAGATGTCGCAGTGGGGCATACGAGTGGGAGACACTTGTAATATTATCTCCCTATATGCCGATGATGCCTTATTTTATGTGAGGGCCCCGAGAGAGGCGTTTCCAGTGTTGCTCCATCAGCTGGATAGGTTCGGCGATGCGTCGGGACTGAGACTCATAGGCACAAATCCCTGATTTATCCAGTGTCTGGGCTTGAGTTGGGACCCCGGGAGGACTTGCCGGAGCTCGGGCTGAGATGGGAAAGAGATAGCTTTCGCTATTTGGGTATTTATATGGCCTCAACGGAAGCGCAATCACTGGCCTGCAACATCGACAGGGTGATTAAGTCCCTGCAGCGTTCTGTGTCCTTCTGGAACACCTTGCAGTTATCTCTCATGGGTCGGCTGGCCGTCGCTAAGATGGTGATGTTGCCTAGGACACTTTATATCCTTCAGAACACGCTATATCCTCTTCCCCCTAGGGTCTTTCGGACCCTGAACATGCTGCTTACGTCCCTACTCTGGGCGGACCGGGGTAGTAGAGTGGCGCTGCATACAGGGGTACGCTCCTACGAGGAGGGAGGCCTAGAGGCCCCGCGCTTTGATTTATATTATTATGCTGCGCAGCTGCTACCGGCTGCCAGATGGTTTGCGGATGCAGACGTTTGGAAGACGCAACTATTGGCGGGTAGTGCAACGGTACAGGATCTACGGGTTGCTTTGATGCGGGGCAGGAGGGCAAGTGAGACTTTGCCCTACGTCGTGAGGCACACGGCGAGCGTTTGGCACCGCTTCGTAGAAAGAGTGTTGCGCACAGCGCCCTCCCACAGGGACCTGCCGATCTGGATCCTGGCGCCTATGGTGACAATTAAACATATGTCCTTCCGGGCCTGGCGACAGGGGGGTTGCGAATCCCTGGCCGACCTATACCCCACGAGACCTTCCTAACCTATGAACAAGCGGAGGAGGCCTTCGGTCTTCAAAGAGGGCAGTACCTGCATTATCAGGGCCTGCGCGATGTAGCAAGGTCGCTTTGGGCTCAGTAGCCAGAGGCGCCTGTGGAAAAGTAAATTTTGCCATGTTCTGTGTCACCACGTGTCATCCATCATATGTTATGTGTGCATGACCAATATGCATATGTTATTCCCCATGTCCGATTAATGACGCAATTACAGTTGTGTCCACCTCTGGTATGTCATTTCCCAGTCCTCGTGAATACTACGAATATCAGGCCTATGTAAAGTTATGTTGCCACGTTTCTCAGTGTGCACGTTATTCCATTATAAAGTCCCCGTTTCCAGGCCTCAACAGGGCCCGGACCCTAGATTCAGCTCCTGTCTCCTGAAACCTCGCTAAGGAGCGATACAGCCCCCACCTGTATCCTCGACCCTTCACTTACTTCCTGCCTCGCAGTGCCCGGTGCAGCTTGGCTCTGCCTCTGAGTCTGCCAAGAGTATGTTATGATTCCAGTTATCAGTTTAGTCCTCCTTCTCTGCATTCCTAAGCTACTGAACTGCATCAATAGTTTCCGTCATTGTCTAGCCCTCACGGCTCCATGGTAGAGAAATACTGTATTTAATGGTCATTTAGTATTCTTCATCACGCACTACATGTAGAATAATGCATGGTCCAGTCTTAGAGTCAAGTTAACTTTTCCCCTCATGACTTCTAGTTTATATCAACATGTTCCCTAAACATCAGATACTAGATAGGGTTTAGGTACATGTCGCTCCGACCCTCCAGACTTTAGTCTCTGCTCCTAGCACAGAGTTCATAGCCCCCAGCTTCTCCTAGTAACACGTCATTGCCAGTTTACGCGCACCACCAGGTTAGAGGTCCCGGCTCCTTAGGTAGCCCCCTCCTATGTTTCCGCCCCATTCATGACATATTTTGTTACGTCTGCACCACATGTCTATGTATACGCCCAGTTACACCTACTTTTACTGTTATCTTTCGCGACTGCTACGCGTCACGCCTTCTGCTCCACCCACTGCTACGCCTATTGCAATGTAATGCTATGTGTTCGCGCTATGTATATATGCCCGTGTATTGTTATTAAAAGTTAGCGCGCTCATCCCAGACCCAGCCCCGGCAGCTGCCGGGCCACTCTAGCCTTGCCATTCTGTTCCTATGCAGGTTGTCCTGATCCTGTCCTTTATGCTGTAATAAACCTGCAGAAACTCCTACTACCTCGAATCTTGACTCTTATTTTATTGAGCTATCTGTTATGATTTATGCCTAGTCAAAAATAGGGTATTATTTATTTATTTACCACATAATGGCGCCCGAACAGGAACTTGCCCTTTCCCCACGCGTCGGTGAAGCCACGCCGACCCCCTGACCCTCTGCAGCCGTGACGGAACCATACCGTGCACTGGCAGATATTTCTGCTCCAAGTATCCCTCAGGCCCACGGAGGAGACGGAGGAGGCGGTCCAGCATCCAAACGAGACGGTGGAGGAACGCGGCGAGTCCCGACCAGAGCCCAAGCCGAGAGTCCAAGGTCCGAGGTATCCGGAGGCCCACCCGTAACTGAAGTCCGAAGTCCGTCCGTCGTCGTAGCAGTCCAGTCCAGTCCAAGGCCTTCCGTTCCGTGCTGCCCGGTGAGTACCATTGCTGGGGTAGTATCTAGACAGGACCAATCTAAATTGACTCCTGGTCCGTGGGTTGGTGGTGCCCAGACTCACAAACGAAGTGTTCACCTAGGTGGATACGGGTCTTGATGCGTTCCTTTATGGGACCGGTATGTTCCGTACTGTTACAGCAGTGCATCCAGTAATTCTAGTCTGTTCCGTTCTCGAGAAAATTCTTGTATTTCTGCTCTCAGTATTCCAGGTAATATTCTGTTCAAACTGTTATTTATAATGTTCTGCATGTATTGTAATGTTGTGGTATGAGTGTGACGTGATTTCGTGTTTATTGTGTATTGTATTGTGTCCAGATTACAGTTCAGTCATGCCTATATTTTCCAAGTTACGTCAGTTAAAAACTAGAAAGGGTCTGCTGGAAGCAGCAGTTCCTGTTCCGCCTAGGGACAGTCCAGGTCATTTTATGTATCAGAAACATGGCATAAGCGCCATATTGTATCTAGACTTATGGGTAGAGTATACCAAACGGTTAGAAGAAAAGTATAGATGGCCCGTATCGGGTACATGGGATGCCGAATGTATCATGCGAGTAGAAGAAGCATTATGGAAAAAGAAAGCCAGACAGTCACAGAAAGATGCCATCGAGTTATGGCGCAAGGAAGCTCAAGAAGAACCGAAAAGGAAGTCAGAAAGTCAGAGTTAAGTAGAGAATCCCAGGAACGAGCCCAAGAAAGAGAATTAATCGAGATAGGTGAACAAGTCAAAGCCGAACAGTTAGACAGACAGAGGCATGCCCTCATTAAGGGTATGTATCCTCTTCTTGCCGAGGGCTTGCCAAAAGCGACCCCAGAGGCATCCAGTAATTTCCCGCCACCATTAGTTCCGACCAAGCTACGTCACAAACCGACCGCAGCTGATATTTTTATTTCGTCCTATTTGGACGACACAGTCCCAGAATATGCAAATCCTGTTCGCACTCCACCAGTCCCTGTAAATCAGGCACTTCCCGCTCTTCCAGACACCGGAGTACCTGCTACGGTACCCCCGGTCCAGCCAGCATTTCAACTTCCCGCTCCGCCACGAAGAATGTCAGTCGACGATTCTAGTCTAGGGGCCGCAGGAGGAGGTCTTCCTCAAACCCCGCCGCCACACAAGCGTTTAACGTTAGCCGAATTACATGCACAAGCATTACAGCGTACGCCTAGATATCAGTCTGTTGCAGAAATAAGAAAATCCCTTGCCGAATGTTGCTATGATCCAGTCCCAGGCGAGGATGATATGGTTTTGTATTCATTCCGCGTAAGAAAGGTGGCCGAGTATCTAGTCACCTTACCGAATATGAAAGAAGATCTAGACAGAATATATCGTTTCATCCGTACAGGGGATGATCCAGAAAGTATTAGCGAGACTATGTCTCAAAGGAAAGCCGAGATCCAGCTCATGATATTAAAGTTCCTGATCAATTGTCTAATAAGAGAACAAGATTACCCGTCTAAAGATTCTGCCGAAATGAGAATCCTGACAAGGTGGAGTGATAATATAGCCGAGGGTAAGCACAAGACTATTGGTGCTATGGAGAGTATGTACAAGAAAATCCGTAAAGAAATAATAAAGATACACGAACAACGTAAAGCCGCACAAGTAAGCGAGAAAGAAAGTATCTCTGATCCTGAAGAGGAAGAGAACGAGAATTCCGCCAGAATAGCGTATGTAGGAAAATCTAGATTTCCAGATCGCCATTTACGTCTAGAACACAAGTCTATTTTCCGTCATCCAGCACCAGAACAAGGTTCTCTAGAACAAGTATTTCAAGCTACCGATCACATTCTGAAATCACGAATCGGTTACAGTGAATTAAGTACTATGCATGAACAAGAACTAGCCCGATCAGCAGTCCGATGGATTACTGATTCTACCACTTTTCCAGACGAAATAGTGGCACAAATGTTTCTGAAAATGCCCCCAGCCGAGCAGCGACTGGCGGGTATGTATATGATCCAGCACCTCATTACTCTGTATGAGGGTCAACACTCTGATCCAGGTCCGTTACATGATGTTCTGAACGAGTTACTCCAGTACAAATGGAAAGGTCTAGGTACCGATTTAATTAGTGTCATTCTAGAACAACGTCACAAATATAGAACGTTTCTGAACCCGCATTTTGTTCATGTCTCTCCCCCAGAAAGTAAACCATTCTACATAGACAGACAGAATCCGTTACGAGAAGTCCACCCAGTCAGAGGAACGGGTGGCGAAATGCAACGAGTGTTTGTATACACTCCAATATCAAAGATGGAACTTCTTGAAATGAAGAAATTAATTCCCTGTCATGACAAAGATCCAGCAGGGTTCCATAGAGAATTAAAAGACATGCTCCGTATGGGAGAATACACTTACCCAGATATAATTAAAATGTTAAAGGTCCTGTTACCCGCAGGGGTATATGAAAAGTTAAAGGAAAAAGAATGGGAGGTGGGAGAGAAAAAGATAGATTGGGCAGTTCTAGAAGCTGAAGACAAGGCACGAGTACCAGGTACTGGTCTAGGAGATAAATGTAAAGAATTACCAGAATTATTAATACAAGTTTTACCCAGATTATTGACAACGAGAAAAGAAGACTGGGATGCAATCTCAGCCTGTAAACAGAAACAAGAAGAAGATATTAGTGATTTTTATTCTAGATTTGAAAAATGTTTTAGTATCAACAGTGGTCTCAAGACAAGTAGTGAGTCATACCCTCACCTTTTCGTTACTAAATTAGTCGAGAATTCAAGTCCACAAATTAAAAATCGAGTTTTGAAGGTCGAAAGCACCTGGCAAGCAAATACTCCGTCCCAGATGCTCCAGATGCTTCAGTATCACCAGAATAGAATCAGGGAAGAGCAAGAACACGAGAGAAAACGTATGAAAGATACGAGAATGAAAGTGCTAGTTGCACAATCTGTTCCTCAAGACAGTCAGAAGAGGGGTCCGAATCAAGCCAGTCATCCTGCAGCTCCCGTTAAAGGGAACTGCAATTATTGTAAACAGCCAGGTCATTTTATAAACGAGTGTGCAGTTCTGAAACATAACATAGCTACTGGTAAGACTAAAGAAAGACCACGTCCGCCTAGACAAGAACAGGTTTCACAGATTCCTCAGCCACAGAATGCACCACAGACAGTTACAGCACCGCAGCCTATTGCTGCAACACAGCATGTTACATCGCAGATGTACCAGTATGCACAGTCTGAGTATCCAGAGTACCAGCCATATTCATGAAACAGCCTAGAGAGGGAGGTAGGCTTGCCTCTCATCGAGATACCTGTAGATCAAGAAGGTCCCTATGTTCACAGTCAAGTATTAGGGAAAGACAGAAAGTTTTTGATTGATACAGGGGCAAGTAGGACCACAATTAGTCACGCCGAAGTTCCAGGGGCTCCGCTCTCAGGCTCAAGAAATGTTTCCCTTGGATTTTCAGGAAAACCGATAGTTAATGAGATTTCAAAGCCAGTTACTCTAGAAGTAGGTCCATTGTCCCGTACTACTGATCTGTTACTTACTAAGTCATGTCCAGAAAACCTATTAGGCATTAAGACACTGAAAGAATTAGGTGCAGTTATTTGCTGTTCCCCAGAGGGAATACGATTGTTCCTACGTGACTTTAAGGGTCACTATGTATTACGAGATTTTGATTCCAGACTGTCTAATGTTCCGCAGCATCTATGGGCACAAGGTCCAACAGATGTAGGTTATATGCAAATCACACCCCATCGTGTGACTCTCAAACCAGGTGTAGTGTTACCACGAATCAGACAGTATAGATTGCCACCTGAGGCTGTAGCAGCCTTATCCAAAATTATTGACGAGCTCATTGTTCAAGGAGTAGTTGTAGAAACTGACTCCAATGTATGTAATTCTCCGATCATTCCAGTCATGAAACGTACTGATCCAAATGCACCCCCAGTATATCGATTAGTGATTGATTTACGAGAACTTAACAAATGTATTATTCCACAGTACCCAGTTGTCCCAGATATCTCTTCCCTATTAACAGCCATTGATTCCGAAGCCACGTTCTTTACTGTCATAGACCTCAAGAACGCATTTTTTAGTGTTCCCATTCATCCAGACAGCCAGTTTCTCTTCGGATTTTGTTTAAATGGAAGGAGCTATATGTTCACACGCGCTCCTCAAGGTTTCACAGAAAGCCCTAGTATTTACAGTCAAGCACTTAAGAGACAACTAGACAACATTCACATGCCAACTGACACTGCCCTGCTCCAGTATGTCGATGATCTACTGATCACAGCCCGTTCTGAACGTACATGCGAGCGAGCATCCCTTACAGTTCTGTATTTCCTAGCCGAGATGGGGCACAAGGTGTCACCTTCGAAGCTTCAATTCTGTGTCCAGCAAGTGGTATACTTAGGACACTTGCTGTCCAAGAGGGGTAGGCAGTTGACACCAGACCGTATCCAGTTAATAGCGAGTCTTCCCCAGCCCAGAACCCAGAAGGAGGTACGTGCTTTTATCGGCCTTACTTCTTATTGTAGACAATGGATTCCCCAGTATGCATTTCTAGCCAAGCCACTGATACAGTTAACGACACAGGAGGCAGCCGTATCGACTGTTCTCCCTTGGACATCTGAACATACACTTAGTTTCAACGAGTTAAAGAAAGCTTTATGTCAAGCTCCAGTTCTAGCTACACCGAACTACAGTAAGCCTTTTACACTTTTCGTTACTGAACGTGAAGGTACAGCATTATCTGTTCTTACACAAGATCAAGCAGGACAATACAAGCCCTGTGCTTATTTTTCGAGCACACTAGATCCAGTCGCCCAGGCGTTGCCTGCATGCCTCAAGTCAGTTGCAGCCACAGCACTAGCTATCAGACAAAGTGATTCCATAGTTTTAGGACACTCCCTGACAGTACAAGTTCCACATTCCGTGGAAGTTCTTTTAAACCGAACACAAACTCAGCACTTGACAATTGCACGTTTAACAGGTTATGAATTGACACTGTTCCAGCCACACATAGAAATTAGACGCTGCAACGTTCTGAATCCTGCTACACTGTTACCATCAGTCAGTTTGAACCCTGACCCACATGACTGTGTGGAAGTAGTTAACATTACGACAAAGCCAAGACAAGACCTGACAGACATTCCGTTACCAGATCCCGATCTGACACTCTATGTGGATGGTTCATGTATGAGAACTAGTACAGGAGAACTAGTCGCCGCGTATGCAGTGACTACCGACACCGAAGTTATTGAAACACACCGTATTGACACCCTGTCCGCTCAAGCAGCAGAGCTAGTTGCTCTGACACAAGCCTGTATACACGCCAAGAACCAGAAAGTTAATGTTTACACAGATTCACGTTACGCATTCGGAGTTGTACACTACTTCGGAGTGCTCTGGCAGGAGAGAGGTTTCATGACTTCTCATGGAACCAAGATTCAGCATGGTCTCCTTATCCAAGCTCTGTTAGATGCCATACATTTACCGACATCTATTGCTATCATGAAATGCAAAGCACATACGAAAGTTACTGACATTATTTCCCAAGGTAATGATCTAGCAGATCGCACAGCCAAGCTTACAGCTCAGACTCCAGACATTCAAGCTAATCCGACACAGACACATACTCCAGATCCGACTACATGCATGACAGTTAAGGACCCTACTCAAGATGTCATAGATATCCAGTTACATGCTACTCCCGATGAAATCAAGAAATGGTCTGAACAAGGAGGGGTCCAGACAGATCAAGGATGGTTAACAAAGGGTAGAGCCACATGGTTTCTCCCCGATTCTATGGTTCAAGTCATTATTAATACCGCACATAGTCCAGCACATTTAGGAGAAAAAGCAATGCTAGACAGTATCCAGAACATTTGGTCCAACAAGCATTTACGAGCTGCAGCCAAGCAGAAAGTCCGTACCTGTATGATATGTTGTCAGTTCAATCCAGGTAAAAGTGTCCCGGTGGAACAAGGTGGTTTCCAGCCCCCTGACCACCCTTTTGAGGTCCTCCAGATGGATTATATTCAGATGGAGCGATGTCGAGGTTTCAAGTATGTCCTTGTAGTTGTATGCGCTTTGTCCAGATGGACAGAAGCATATCCAGTTCCAGATTACACAGCCGCGACCACTGCCAAGCAGTTGGTTCGTGAATTTTTCCCTCGATATGGACTCCCTAGAGTCGTATATTCTGATAACGGTCAGCCATTCTCATCTGAACTCATGAAGCACGTTTCCCTTTTGTTAGGGTACCAGTGGAAGTTCCATTGTGTACGCCATCCCGAAGCAGCCGGTCTAGTCGAGAGACATAATCAGACCCTGAAAATCCGTATTGCAAAAGTCTGTAAAGAAAAAGGTGTGGACTGGCTAGTAGCTCTGCCAGTCGCTTTATTTTATATGCGTATGGTCGCACATTCTAGATCAGGTCTGTCCCCGTATGAGGTCGTATTCGGCCGCCCCCCTAACATGTGGGGTACTCCTAGACCCCGAAGTATTACCGATGTTTCATGTAATATGCTGACAGATTACCTAGCTTCCTTGATGTCTGCCCTCAACTCATGTCGTTCACAGGTTGCCGCCGCATTTCCAGACAATACCGAGGTGGCACCGCATGAAATCGTTCCAGGTTCCCTTGTGATGGTCCGGAATTTTGACAGATCAAGTCCGCTGGAGCCTCGTTGGAAGGAGCCACGTCAGGTCCTTTTGACCACCCGTACTGCCGTCAAGCTGGAAGGCAGGAAGGGGTGGGTCCACCTTTCTCATGTAAAACTTTTCAATGGATTGAAACCCGTTTCTAAAAACATTTCCAAGGAGTCCCAGGATTTTAAAGACTGCCAAACTATTGCTCTTAAGGACTGTCCCGCAAAAGACATTGTTACAACCCCTTCCCTGATAGAGAAAACTCCGCAGCAGGAGTATAAGTTAAAGCTCAGGTCTAGTAAAATAAGTCAGTCAGTTTGATTGTATAAGTCCTCCCCTAGGTGAAACGGTTAGACTGTTTCTGACATGTATAAAATAGACCCCCATAGTGAGAGTCAGTCGAAATTCAATTCAATGTATCGTTTTTCTAAGTTTCATATTATTCATCAGCATAATGATTTCCTGCACTAGCTACGCACTTTTCCTGTGTTTTCCAGTTCCTCATGTGAATAAGCATTCAAATGTTACAGTAGAGCACACGTTTAGTGATCTGCCTCCTCACGAATATGCTTACCGCCTCGCTATGCGTAATAATTCATTTATCCGTATGTTACATTATTCACACCAGACCAGCAATGCCACTAATTGTTGGGTGTGTGGTCGACTCCCCCCTTTCCAGACACCGAAGGGAGTTCTGCCACTCTTTCCTTATCCTTTTTCACATAATGGTTCGTGTGGAGCATGGTCCACGTTAACGTCATCCTCAACAGATATGTCTTTTCTTAACAGTACATGTTTTCCAGACAAGCAAGGTTTCCCCCACAGAACAGGTTTAGATCTAGAAAATGAAGTGTATAATTTAGGTAATTATTCGTCGAATTTCATGGTCCTGAATGTTCAGTCTGATACTACTCCAGACTCACCTGCTATTTCAGTATTACCAGTCAAAGGCGAATTATGTGTCCGTAGTTATGGTTCCGTACACGTAGGACATAGTGAATGTACTACTATTATCCAGTATAGTGACAGTGGGAAATCTATTTTCAAAGCTTCACGTCATTCTTATTTTGTTTGTGGTCAAACTGCATATGTTCGTCTGCCCCTCGATTGGGAGGGAACCTGTTACATTGCCTTCCTACTGCCACCTGTTTTTCTAGCCCCACCTGACTACCATAGGAATTCCTTCCTAGTACATACTAGACACAAAAGAAATCTCCCGATTGTCGATTATACTGAAACCGCTGCAGAGCAATTCATTGATATAGATAAGGGTGTCTTCCCTTATTTAGGTACAGTTGTAAATAGTAAGCTAATCCGTAGGTTAACAAGAACCCTTGAAGCAGTAGTAGATGAGACTGCCTCCGCTCTAGGTAACTTAACTGAAGAACAATCCTTTATGAGAATTGTCGTTTTACAGAATCGTCTCGTCCTTGACGTCATACTGGCCGATAGGGGCGGGGCCTGTAGAATTCTCGGATCTAGTTGCTGTATTTTCATTCCAAATAACGCGCCGTCTGTTTATTCAGCTATAACCAGACTTCATAAAATCGCCCATCTGTTACACCAAGATCCAGGCACCTGGACATGGTCCGGTTGGTTCTGGAATATAATTTCCGCATGGGGATGGAAAGTCCTGTCCTTTCTAGGTATTGCAGTAGCGATCATATTAAGCTGCTGCCTCTGTATACAATGTGGCCCTGCGATTTGCAGCATGTGTGCTACCTCTTGTATTCCTAATCCCAAGCTCCGTTCTAAATCCCGTTCCAAGACAATTCGAGACGAGCAAATGGTACTGTATGAAATGATAGACGGTATCATGAAAATTGATGTTTCCTGATGGAAACGTAGTGACAAGGAGGGAATGTGGAAAAGTAAATTTTGCCATGTTCTGTGTCACCACGTGTCATCCATCATATGTTATGTGTGCATGACCAATATGCATATGTTATTCCCCATGTCCGATTAATGACGCAATTACAGTTGTGTCCACCTCTGGTATGTCATTTCCCAGTCCTCGTGAATACTACGAATATCAGGCCTATGTAAAGTTATGTTGCCACGTTTCTCAGTGTGCACGTTATTCCATTATAAAGTCCCCGTTTCCAGGCCTCAACAGGGCCCGGACCCTAGATTCAGCTCCTGTCTCCTGAAACCTCGCTAAGGAGCGATACAGCCCCCACCTGTATCCTCGACCCTTCACTTACTTCCTGCCTCGCAGTGCCCGGTGCAGCTTGGCTCTGCCTCTGAGTCTGCCAAGAGTATGTTATGATTCCAGTTATCAGTTTAGTCCTCCTTCTCTGCATTCCTAAGCTACTGAACTGCATCAATAGTTTCCGTCATTGTCTAGCCCTCACGGCTCCATGGTAGAGAAATACTGTATTTAATGGTCATTTAGTATTCTTCATCACGCACTACATGTAGAATAATGCATGGTCCAGTCTTAGAGTCAAGTTAACTTTTCCCCTCATGACTTCTAGTTTATATCAACATGTTCCCTAAACATCAGATACTAGATAGGGTTTAGGTACATGTCGCTCCGACCCTCCAGACTTTAGTCTCTGCTCCTAGCACAGAGTTCATAGCCCCCAGCTTCTCCTAGTAACACGTCATTGCCAGTTTACGCGCACCACCAGGTTAGAGGTCCCGGCTCCTTAGGTAGCCCCCTCCTATGTTTCCGCCCCATTCATGACATATTTTGTTACGTCTGCACCACATGTCTATGTATACGCCCAGTTACACCTACTTTTACTGTTATCTTTCGCGACTGCTACGCGTCACGCCTTCTGCTCCACCCACTGCTACGCCTATTGCAATGTAATGCTATGTGTTCGCGCTATGTATATATGCCCGTGTATTGTTATTAAAAGTTAGCGCGCTCATCCCAGACCCAGCCCCGGCAGCTGCCGGGCCACTCTAGCCTTGCCATTCTGTTCCTATGCAGGTTGTCCTGATCCTGTCCTTTATGCTGTAATAAACCTGCAGAAACTCCTACTACCTCGAATCTTGACTCTTATTTTATTGAGCTATCTGTTATGATTTATGCCTAGTCAAAAATAGGGTATTATTTATTTATTTACCACACGCCCCCAATGACTCACACCGTGAATATTATTCTGTCCTGTGGCAAAGGACGCAGACTTATTTCCCTACAATATGTAGCCATGCGTCGGGACTCAGCCCTGCTGGTGCCACCGGCATGGGCGGCCTGGGAAGCGGCCTTAGGTACACCACTGGACCAGGGGCAGCGTAAACGAATAGGGGCTCTAACACAGAAGGTATCTTGTAACGCACGCTTTAAGTTAATACATTTTAATTTCCTGCACCGCACCTACCTCACTCCGATTTTATTGAAGCGTTATTCCCCAGATAGGGGAGATAATTGTCCCAGATGTGGCGCAGAAGAGGCCGGGTTCCTGTATTTGGCTTGGGATTGCTCACTAATCCGAAGCTTTTGGGCAAGCGTTGTAGAGCACATATCTGCCAATACGGGACTCTGTATCACACTGACACCTTTGCACTGCCTGCTGGCGCTGGTCCTAGACCAAAGAAACGAAAGTTGTCCTATAGATTGATGCAATTGATGTTGGTGCTGGCCAGACGCAGGGTGGCTATTACCTGGATGGGACAGAGGCCCCCAGAGATACCCAGGTGGATCAGGGATGTGCGGGAATGGTCCCTAGCCGAAGTAACACATATGCAGAGCTCCAGGAGGGATGAGAAATTACAGGAGGACCTACTGGCCTGGCGAGCCATGTGTGCTACAGGATATGGAGTACAGGGACACACTTCCCAAAGCGATTCAGAAGGGACGAGTGGCGAGCTATTCTCGCTGCAGGGATCGGGTGCGGAGGAGGAGGCCGAGGGGGCCCCCTAAGTTATCGCTAGTAGACTGTATAGTGTAGGGTCTGGTTATGCACTCACAATATTTGTTTATATGTATGTGATTCTGCTATGCCTTCTGAGTGTTTGTGTATCTTGGTGAAGCCGCCAGTCAACAAAAGTGCCTTAATGAGTCAATCGAAGTGTATACGTGCTGTTCAGATGCCAATTGGGGGGGGGGGCAAGTTTTATGACTGTAACAATATAAAACTGAAAAAATAAAGTTAAATAAATAAAATTGTTCAGATACTGCTGGTGACATGGGACTGTTCTCTATAACTGAAACTTAAATGCCCAGTCTGTAATAGTGAGCCATTTCCTAAAATTGTTTGGGAAACTTAAGACAACAAAAGGTACAGCTTCACAGATATTTGCCCTGTTGCACCGCCAAATTGCTTTTCACTTACAGGAAGCCGTTGAGAAAGAACTAGAAACACTGTTAAAGCATGACATCATCGAGCACTTCACTGGTTCAACACCGTAGGTTCCACCAATTGTGGTGGTATAAAAAAAAAAAACAGTGGAGGTTTAATGAAACCAGTAGTTTTTGGAAGGGACAGGGAACTATGGGACTCTCCTGATACCTTCTCCTTTAAATATGAAGCCCCAATGAATGTACTGAATAAGTTCTCACCGTGCGAGTATACTATACTAGTCTCACTAGATGATAATACACAAATTATACTAGGCCAATGCTGTCAACTTTCCCTTAAGGCGCACACTGGTACATGTGATTTCTTCCTTCGTTCCACCACTTAGAATTTAGGTCAAACTGGACATGCTATACAATCCATATTAAAGTGCTTCATACTAAGGTTTTAAGATGGAAACAATAATGTGATAGGACTGGAGTAGGTTATGTTTGTGATCCTAGACATCACATAGAATGTATTTGATCTGTTTGGCCTGTTGCGCTACAGTGATCGACACAATGCCATGACGTCATCTTTTTCTGCTGTACTTCTAGGTGGAACACCTATCAAATGCCATGATCTCCACTGTGTACTTTAATTTCTCCCTCATAGCATGTCTGTATAACAGAAGCACAAGTTACTACTTGTGTAACGATATATCTGTAAGAGACATTAGTTAGTGATAGATTCCTTACCTTAGAATATCCCCAGGCGTCAGACTGGATCCGGAAAATTTTGCGTAGCAATACCCCTGCGCGCCGGCAGGCGTCGTCCGCGGCTCCGCACCATCGTCGTTAGCGCCGGAATGACGTCGTCGGAGTACTTAGACGCCGCCCTCGCGCGCTGACGTCAGTTCTGATACACAGCTTTTCCGCGCCAGATACGCAGAGCCATGATAGAACCAACACTGTGAAACTAGGGCCCTGAAAGGGGATGACTTTAACACTAGATATCGGTTCGCAGAACAGGGAGGATGGGTGGGTCGATAAGGAATCTATCACTAACTAATGTCTCTTACCGATATATCGTTACACAAGTAGTAACTTGTGCATCTGAAAGAGACACGTTAGTGATAGATTCCTTACCTTAGAATAGATACCCCAGCAATACCAACCCCGGTGGTGAGTCTGCGAACCAATAATCACACCAGAAAGTCCTGGAGGACGGAACGGCGAAAGAAGCCATCCCTCCGGACTTGGCTGTCCAGGCAATAGTGTCTTGGAAAAGTGTGCAGCGAGGCCCACGTAGCTGCCTGGCAAATGGCCTGCAAAGGCACTCCTTGGCCCAGGCAGTGGTAGTCGCCGTGGCCCGAGTGGAATGGGCCCTCAATCCAACAGGGGGCTCCTTCTTAGCCAAGGAGTAACACGCCTGGATACCCAAGATGATCCACCGAGAGATGGTCCGCTTGTGCACCGCCTTTCCCTTCTTAGTGCCCACGTAACCAACAAAGAGTTGGTCATCCAACCGGGTCTGGCGTGTGCGATCCAGATAGTAAGAGAGCGCACGTTTTGGGTCCAGACGGTGGAGCCTCTCTTCCTCTTTCAAGGGATGCGGAGGCGGAAAGAAGGTGGGCAAGGTAATGGACTGCCCGATGTGGAAGGCCGTGACAACCTTGGGCAGGAAAGAGGGTCTTGTCCGCAACACAACCTTGTCCGGATTGACAGAGAGGAAAGGAGGTGTGGAAGAAAGAGCCTGGAGCTCACTCACCCTCCTGGCAGAGTTGATGGCAACCAGGAAAGCAGTCTTCAAAGTAAGAAGACGGAGAGGACAGTTATGGAGCGGCTCAAAGGGAGCACACATTAGGTAAGTAAGAACAAGGATCAAGTCCCACTGGGGCATCACGAAAGGAACAGGAGGGAACATGTGTGTGATGCCCTTCAAAGACCTATTTACAATTGGGGACTTGAACAAGGAAGGCTGATCAGGTAGCCTTCAGAAGGCGGAAAGGGCAGAAAGGTACCCCTTGATAGTGCCAAGAGCAGAGCCCTGCTGGCAAGAGAAAGAAGGAAGAGGAGAACCTCAGAAAAGGGTGCAGTGGATCCACAGCCTTTGCTGTGCACCATGCCACAAATCTGTTCCACCTGCAGGCGTATACAGACTTTGTGGAGGGACGCCTGGCTGGCAGAATGACATTACAGACTTCAGGAGTCAAGTCAAATGGCCTCAACTGTCGCCGCTCAATCTCCAAGCTTGTAGGTGGAGACGGGACAGGTTCGGGTGGAGGACCGTCCCCTGCTGCAGCGACGGAAGGTCCTCCCGAAGAGGCAGACAAATCGGGGATCGACTGACATGCTGAGTAGCTCGGGATACCAGTATCTTCGTGCCCAGTCCGGAGCCACAAGGATAACCTGGCCCGGTCGCGCCTGATCTTCTTCAGCACTCTGGGCAGAAGTGGTATAGGCGGAAAGGCATACAATAGACCGCAACTCCACTCGCGGTGAAAAGCGTCTCCGAGCGAGTGCCGCCTTGGAAATTCCAACGGGCAGAACTGATGACACTGCGCGTTCTCTTCTGTGGCGAATAGATCTAACCAAGGCTCTCCCCACTGCTGAAAGACACCTTGCGCCACGTCCGATTTCAGACGCCATTCGTGATCCATCATGCACCGACGGCTGAGTACGTCCGCCCTGGCATTCAGAGAACCTGCCAGGTGTTGAACCACCAGGGTCACGCCCTGATGTTCCAGCCACTGCCAGAGGCGCAGAGCCTCCTGGCATAGGGTCCCTGACCCCACCCCGCCCTGTTTGTTGCAGTACCACATGGCGGTGGTGTTGTCCGTGAACAACTGCACTACACTCCCCCAGACAGAGGGGAGGAATGCCTTCAGTGCAAGTTGGATCGCCCGCAGCTTCAGAAGATTGATGTGGAGCTGGGACTCCGCCGGGGACCAGAGGCCTCTGATCTCCGCCTCTCCCATGTGGCCACCCCATCCCAGGAGGGACGCATCTGTCACCACTGTGTGCTCAGGTTGGGGAAGGGAGAGGGATCTGCCATTGACCCAATCGCGATTCGTGAGCCACCACTGCAATTGTCGCGCAGTGCCCTCCGAGATCTGGACGCAAGTGGACAGGTTGCCCTGATGCTGTGTCCACTGGAATTTCAGGTCCCACTACAGAGCCCGCATATGCCATCTAGCATGTTGTACTAGCAGGATGACCGAAACCCGGGATAGAGACTGAAAGATCAGAATCATAGCCTGAATATCCCGGACTTGCTGTTCGGGAGGATAAACCCGAAACCGCGTCAAATCCAGAACCGCTCCGATGAAGGGGAGCTTCTGAGAAGGACTCAGGTGCGACTTCGGCACGTTGATGGAAAACCCTAGCAAATGCAGGAGGTCGGCCGTAGTCTGGAGGTCGGTGACAACTGCCTGGGGCAAGCCCGCCTTTAACAACCAGTCGTCGAGGTTGGGAAAGACTGACACGCATGACCTACGCAGATGAGCTGCGACCACCGCCATCCCTTTCTTGAACACCAGAGGGGTGCTGGTAAGGGTGAAGGGGAGCACGGCAAACTGGAAATGCTCCTGGCCTACTGTGAACCGCAGGTAACGCCGGTGGGCCGGTAGGACAGGGATGTGAAAATAGGCGTCCTGAAAGTCCAACACTGCCATCCAGTCTCCAGGGTCGAGGGCAGCCAAGACCTGAGCCAGAGTCAACATCTTGAACTTCTCCTTCCGGAGGAAGCGATTGACGTTCCTGAGGTCCAAGATGGGCGCAGGCCCCTCTTGTCCTTCTTGGGGACCAGAAAGTAGTGGGAACAACCACGCCCTACTTCAGGTCCAGGAATGCGCTCAATGGCCCCCTTGGCCCAGAGGGCCATGACTTCCTGCTGGAGAAGCGCGAAGTGATCCCCTGACATGCGGTGGAACTGAGGTGGCATGGGGGGTAGACTCGAAGGGGAGGGGTAACATCTCCGGACGAGTTGCAGCACCCACCTGTCAGTGGGTGACAGAATGCCAATGGGGAAGGTGATGACGAATCCTGCCACCCACAGGCGTGGGGTGCGCCCCGAAGCTCAGACTAGGAAGTCTTCAAGGCGGATGTCGTGGGGGCGGAGACAGACTTGCCCTCACGCCGGCCCCCGGAGAGTCCACAGCCACGCTGAGTTTGGTTCTGCGCAGGTGTTTGACTGAACGAGCGGGTAGGGGTGCCCCTTCCCTGGCCACGAAAGGAGTGAAAAGTAGACGTGGCCGGGCGCATGGCGGAAAGGCCCAAGGACGTGGCTGTTGCTCGAGAGTCCTTAAAATGCTCCAGCGCACTGTCGGCCTTATCATTAAACAGGCGAGTGCCTTGGAAGGGCATGTCCATAAGCGAGCTCTGGACATTCGGGGAGAACCCAGTAGATCTCAACCAGGCATGGCGACGAAGTGCCACAGTCGTGGAAATCGCCCTAGCGAGAGAGTTCGCGGTATCTAAGCCACAACGAATGGCGAATTTAGCCGCGTCCTTACCCTCGGCCACAGCCTGCGACAGCACAGTCTGGACCTCTTCAGGACACTGAGGCAACACCTCAGCAATGGTATCACACACAGCGTGGGAATAGCGGCCAAATAGACATGCGGTGTTGTGAGAAAGTGCCATCTTTCTTGCATAGGTATCCCCCATTTTTTGCTGAATTGCTGATGTGCTTTGACTGAGTGTACCCTGGGCTCCTGCCAAGCAGGTGCCCAGTTGGCATCTCTGGCCACCTGCCCGCCCCTAGTAAATGGGACCCTTGGCACCCAGGGCATGGTGACCAGAGAAGACCCCTAGGGGCTGCAGCACTCATTGTGCCACCCTTAGGGGCCCTGTACCTTGACACCCACACACTGCCTTTGCAGGCTGAGTGTCTAAGTACAGAACTAAACAAGGTGTCGACATGGCACACGTCCCTGTGTGCCATGCCCACAGAACCCACTGCCCTGGCATACATCAGCCACCCCTCTAGCTGGGTGCCCTATGTCAGTGGTGTGGACATAGGTGCATGAGCCCTGTGCCCCTAGAGTACCCAGGGCCATTCCTGGGCACTGTAAGTGCAGTGGTGCCATTAAGAGTATATGGTGCTGGGAGGTTGTCATTACAAACTCCACAGCACCATAATGGCTACACTGAAGACTGACAAGTTTGATATCAAACTTCTCAGCACATTAAACCCACACTGATGCCAGTGTAGGATTTAATGTAAAATGCACTACAGAGGGGATCTTAGAGATACCTTGTGAAACCTAACCTACAATCCACGTCTTGTCTGAGAGGCTGCCTAGGCTGCCACCCAGCAGACATGTTGCTGGACCCCTGGGTGGACAGCCTTTGCTGTCCTGGGCATGCAACAATGTACATCCTGGGACGACGTGCCAAGCCTTCTCCCCCAGGATGGGCAGGGGAAGCTTCAAAGGCATTCCGCCTTTGTGAGCTTCTCCAGAACATTTGCTGTACTCAGCAACTGGCCCCCACCATTTCTGACCACCACACTGGCGGGAAGACTGGCGGGAAAACCCTACGTCAGGAAAGGGGGTGTGCCAGCTTGTGCCAACTCCACCCCTCAGGTGGGAGAGGCGAGGTGAAGCATGACCCCGGGCTTCGGCCATCTTGAAGATGGGGAGCCCTGCCCAATCACAGCTAGGCTCCTGCCCCCCTCCCACAGGAGATGAGCAGGCTAGGGGATGTACCCACCCCAGGAAAGGGACCCATTGGTCCCTACCCTTGCCCTACCTGTAACACCGCTAAATTTAGTATTTAGGGGCACCCTGAACCTTCCTTCCTCCCTCAGATCCCGATTTGAAACAACAAGAAGACCAAGAAACACGAAGACCTGCTGTGCAGCTGCTAACAAAAGGACGACACCAACTGACTTGGCCCTAGAACTCTACAGGTCTGTTGATCCTTGAACCTGCGAAACTTTGGCATCTCCGGCGGACAGCAACCTCGACAACCCCGGAGGACCTGCCTGCCTTGAACCTTTAAAAAAACTGGGACTCCCATGAGCAGTGGTTCTCCAACAGCAATACCCTTGGTGCCAGCCAGGAACTGCGAATCCAGCCCACTCTGCACCCACCAATCCCGGCCTGTGCCCGAGTGATCCAAGACCACAAGGACGTCCCCCCGGCGACTGGGACCCGAAGTCCAGTGCCCAAAGACCCTCCTCGACAACCCAGACGACGCCTGCAGCCTCAGAACCAGGGACCCCTCCAACCGCAGCCAGCCGAGGGTAAGATTTCCCAACACCAAAAGACACCCCTGCACCCGGCGCCCCACGGCCCCCTGTGCCCTTCTTTGGAGTTCCTACCTCTTCTCCAAGATCCCAACTTACCTCTCGAAGTGGTGGTCGCACCTGAAGAATCCCCGTCCCTGAGTCTGCAGCCTTTGTTCACTTTCTAACTTTCCCGTTCGATAACATTGAGCGCCCGACGACTCAAAAGCACCCTGCACCCAGCCGCCCGAGTGCCGCTGGAAGTGCAACTACTACCCTACTCTACTTCCTCACTTGCCCTGAGTAAGTGACCAGGAGCTCAGCTCCCACAGCCGCGTGGCCTGCCTGCTTGCTGCCACCAACCAAAGGCCCCCTACCCTCCAAAGGATTGCATTGGGCCTACTCTCTCTGCACCCGGCTGCCCCTGTGCCGCTGAGGGTGTAACAGCTGTACCTTTCCGACCCCTTTCCGACCCTGGGAGACCCCTGAGTCTATGCCCAGAACCTTAACTCCACCAGTCGTGTACTCACATGAAAGCCGATAACTCACTCTCCTTCCATAGGCTAACATTGACTGGTTTTCACTGAAATGTCTTCTAAGGGGGGGGGTTTGAAACTTTAAAATGTTCATCTAAAATCAGCCGTATAACGAATTCCGAAATACTCACCTGTGATCAGGAGAGAAGCTAGTACTGTACCTTTTTGCCCAGTACTGAACCGCAAAAGTAATACTAACTGTACTAACCAGTGACTTGAATTTTCTTCCATAGGAAACCATTGACTGTTTTTCTCTGAAATATCTTCTAAGTGTCGATTTTTGCAAACGAGAAATATTCCTTAAAAATCGTACCAAATACTAAAACGTAATTATTTACCTGTCTTCGGTAGAGGTCGCAGTGCTGAACCTAGGAGTCCAGTACTGGATTACAAAAGTAACGAGAACCTACTTTACCTGTGACTTGAATTTCCTTCCATAGATAACATTGCTAGTTTATCACTGAAAAGTTTCCAAGTGTCAACTTTGAAAATAGATTTATATTCTTTAAAAATCACAACTGTAACCAATACGCTTTGACTTAACAGTTTACAGCTTAGGTCCGGGGACTGAATCCAGGATCCAGTCCTGTGGTTAGAAAAGTAATCCTTAAAGTAATCAACTGCATTTATGTAGAAAAACCCATTGAGCCCAATGTTAAATTGTGTTTAGAATTGTGTTGCCTATTGCAACCACTGTAGCTATTGTACTTACAAAGCCTATTTCCTTTCTTCAAAGTAATTACCTAAAGTCACTCATATTGAGAAAAGTATATTTTGATACCTGTTGGTTCTAAAATAAAACTATGATATCTTTTGATATAAAAACAATTGGCCTAGAGTTCAGTTCTTGAGTGTGTGAAACATTTTGCTGACTGAGTGTGTACAACAAATGCTTTACACTGTCCTCTGATACTGCCTTACTGCTCAACCAAGCTATCACTTTAGAGAGTAAGGTAATATCTGACTTTAACCTCGGTTATACCTCTGGAGACTGGGGACTCTATACACACTGTACCTTACTTGGGTCCAGTATATATAGAGCCACTTTCGTACAGGTGTTCACCGAAAGGCAGCACCAGGCTGGCCGAGGGGAACAACCGCTTGCCGAACTGCTCCAGCTTCTTAGAGTTCTTATCCGGTGGCGCAGTGGGAAAGGCACTTTGGGACGTCGAAGCTTGAATGACCAGGCTCTCAAGTGTATGATGAGTGGTCAGAAAGGCAGGATCACCCAGCACCAGGTGATGACGCCTGGCGACGTTCTTATCCACAAACGGCCCTGTGGCCGGCCGCGACCAAGTGCCCAGCAAGACATCATTGAGGGTGTCATTGAACGGCAGCAGTGGCTCCGATGAAGTGGACGCCGACTGGAGCACTTCAGTGAGGAGATTAGTTTTTAGGGCCACTGTAGGGAGATCAAGGTTGATGACCTCAGCCGCCATATTGAGCACCACCGTATACGAGGCACCTTCCTCTATAGTGGATGGGAGGCGGGAGGGGAAACCCCGTGTCAGAGGAGACGTCGAGGCCTCAGGCCTCTTCCAAGCCGTCCGCCAAATCCTGCTCAGAGTCGCACTGATGAGCAAGAGGGTCCTCGGACCCCTCCCATTCGTCCTCAGCCTCCGACGTGTGGGGCGCAGACCGCGGCGGCGGGGCAGGGACTGGGGGAGGAACACACGGCGTTGGGAACGGCGCCGGCCAGGGCCGAACCGGCGCCATGTCCCAATTGGATCCCAGGCGGGGACGAAAAGGTCCAGGAACTGGGGCAGAGGCGGAACCAACTGCATCCACTGCAACACCTCAGGCGGAGCCGAGGTTGGCGCTGGGGCCGGAGCCGGCAGTGTAGGACCTCTCGGCGCCGGAGCCAACAGCGCAGGATCCTGCGGCGCCGGAGCCGCCAGTGGGGTCGACAAACCCAGCAGGTTGGAGACACGGTGTGATGTATTCCTATAGGTCCTGAATCGATCCCCCTATTCCTGACCCTATTCTAGTTAAACAAACCAACAAGTTAACTAGCAGTCAGCCCATGAGGCAGAAAACCCCCATGATGCAGATACCGTTATCTGACGCAGTCACACTACGGCACAGGAACGTGTTATCTGATTAGGTCATAACGCTTGCGATCTAATTAGACAAGCGATATTCCTCCAGCCCCTGATAAGGCATACGGAGTTCTCATAACAAATCAAACCTATGACAACCTGGGCAAAACCCTGCGGCCATTGTTTTGATTTCACCGAGAACTTCAGCAAAAGAATGTGCTAACGAGCAAGTCGTATGACATCCTTATTGACGTATCTATGTCCATCCTTCCGTCAATCTCGGCACCTTAAAGGTATAAATATTACCGATATTGCCCTATGCAAACACACGCGGTGGTGACGAGACGGAGCAGCCATACTTGCCGAAGCGAAGAGCAGAGCAGACCCCGCTGGCGCAGCCCCGCCTTCCTGACGCGCTGAGAACGAGAAGCTGCTTTCTCCTGCCGAGAAATCCAGCACCGGCGCTTCCGGGTAGCCCTCGCAGGCAGCCTGGAATATCGAGACCAGAGAGAGAGATACCATCCCTCATTCAACCTAGATTCCAGGTACAGAACTGAATAACCCCTCGCAGAGAATTCTTTAGTTATTCACTTGGCAAAAACAAACTTAACTTAAACTGTAACTTTCTATTCCCGCCCACGTATTAGGCTTAGGTCAGGTACACGGGGTAGGCGTATTTAGAAACACCAGTTGAGTACGTTTAGTCAAATGTATATGTGTATGTAATATATTTTATTCATTTTAAAACATCTTATGGCTTAGAAACCATATCAATGTTTTTACAGTATTATTTCATACTATTGCTTTTAATGTATGCACTTTACTTAGCTATAAGTATTGCAATAATATCGATCCATTTCTCTTGTATGAGAAAAGAGACTGATCAATAAATAACACCTTTTTATTGAACACGCCCGTCTCTTCCTTTTTCTCTACAATCTGATGAGACTAAGAATGCACGTACTGACTGAGTAAAATAAATTGCCTTTTGTTCACACGACTCTCGAGATATACTCTTGATTAGGGGAGAGCAAAGTTGTCATGTTCTATGGTTGTCAGAAACTAAATCCCTTCTTGTCTAATCAGGGAAGTTAAGTCCTTCCTGAACATTCGAGAAAGTTTCTAGTGAACTCTGAGCTAGCTGGCAAACCCAAAACTTTAAGTCTAATATCGACAGTAGTAGACCTAGTTAACGTCTGGTCTAGGCCTTTACTACTGAAGGTATTATTCCAATGCGCAGAGCCTATTGGGATAATAGGAACTACACTACATGGCGCCCAACGCGTTTGGAAAGGGCGATAAAACTAACGTAAGACATTTAGAGTAACTCAGTCGTGCTTTCTCACTCAGACCCCTTTTCCCATAATACTCCAAAGACGTCTGGAGTGGGTGAAAGGTTATATCCGCCAGACCTCGCAGGAGGGAACTCCTATGTATGGTTCTTGGTATAAGTCAACGTTGAAGGATACACTGTTCATCTAATCTTTGTTTCCATAAGAAACCTGATCTGCAAACAAAAGAAATAACCATCCTGTCGGTAAAATGGTAGACAGTGATGAAGAAAGAGAGGCAGTTAGATTAGCAACTGAACTCGCAGCAGCTGATGCTACCATGCAGGAAGCAGACCAGGATATAATACTCATCCCGGTCATTAAAAGGAAATCTATAACCATAAAACTTATAGAAAATGGACGGACACCTAGAGGTGGTACAGTCATATTCGTAATTGAGGCACACGAATATCGGCAGAGAGAGGTATACTATTCATGGATAAATTTTCCAGCAGCAAATCCTGTAACAAAGTACTTCCACTATTACAAAATAGAGGAACCTCCTGAAACGTACACTCCTTTCGAGGAGGTGGAAGTACCACTCAAATTTCAAGAGCATTTGCTCTTATTTGATGGCGCCCTAAAACATAATAATCACATCACCAGGCTCGGTCCTTTAGGTAGACCAGGAGCAACGTGGCCGGTCCTAGCCGGATACACACCACATCCAGACATCGACGGGATGTCTGCAGCTAACCTGTTAACACAGCTAAAACAATTAATAAAAATACATAGACAATTAGTCCAGTATGTGATGCGGACTTCAACAATTCAGCCAACGATTAAACTCCCACAGCTGACCCCTCACCAGGGGAACACAAATAAAATTACACCACAGAACATCCAGTCCTGCCTAGGTAAAGTACCGGCTAAACGGGAACAAATACCATTCTGGTTAGCACAGAAAATCACCCAAATAGAGGCGGTGTTTCCCGACACCACCCCGTTAGAAAAACACAGGATTCTGACTATCTGTCTTCCAATGGGAATCGCACCACACATTGAGGACTGTGACACTTGGGGTACAGTCTTTGCTTCCATCTATACAAAAACGCACGGTGTTCCATCCATTTCGGTAATACCAGATGTGCTAAAACAAATTCAAGATGAATACGGTCCAGAACCCGCTTTAACTCTTGGTATGAAATTACTAAAAGACTTCGAGCAGGTCTCGGCTATATTATTAGCCAACATAAAGGGAGAAGCAGCAAATGTGGCGATCCGCCAGAGGTTAAAAGAGACGGATATAGCAGACCAACCAGCTGAAATTGCCAGAATCATAGAAAAATCCTATGAGGAACTAGGTAGAGATAGTTTAGGTGGAATACCAGTAAAACCACAACTAATTGAAAGTCCTGAAAAAATATTTTTTAATAATAATTCTACATCACCAAAAAAGAACTGGGATGGAAACAAACAATCCAATCCTAAAGAAAAGAAATTCCAGTCCCGAGGAAGGTCTCCTAGGCGAAGAGAAAAATCTCCGAACCAAAGACACAGGTCACCCCAAAGTGACCCCTCTGGGAAAAGATACAACCTTAGAAATAGGGATAATATAAAGAAGCCTGATAGATATCAAGACATTGATACACGTCCCTCTCAATCTTTTCAGACTTCCTCGCAGAAATCGGAAAGAAGAGGACGATCAGAACAAAGAGAAGAGCACGCCAAGTCCAAAGACAAGGAACCTGCTCAGCTAAAAAAGAAATTACAATTTCCAAAGAAGAAGGTAGCCAGCATTAAAATAGTTAACAATGCCGAGAATTCTGAGGACACAACTGAAAAACGGGGAATGGGCTCAGACAATGCTAGACAGCGCAGCAGAAGTGAGCATAGCTCGCAAAGTCCTTATGAATCATCTGGAGACAGTGGACACGAATGAATATCTTCAAGTGGAAACTGCGGACACCAGAGTTAGCAAACCTCACAAAATATACGAAATAACATTGCGTATAGAGGGGGATAAGACTAGGAAAATAAGGGGGCTATTTTGGGATAATCTCTCCAAGGGCTATGATATCCTTCTAGCTGAAAAAGACTGGCCACCAGAGTTTGTCAGGGAGTGCCCTCATGGCGAAGAAGTAATTATGCCTGCCTTCTCAAATCATATCCCAATTCATAAAAAATACACACTTGCTAGAAAGTGGGCAGTGGCTCTAGCTCCTGCTTTATATAAAAATCACGTGGGATGGGATGAGGACTCTCCTCCTCACAAAATCCAGTTAAAATCACAACCTACTGCACAAAGGCAGTACCCAATTAAGCAAGAAGCTAAAAAACAGGTAAAAGAAATACTAGATCAGCTAGAATACCAGGGGGTGATTGAAACTTGCACCTCACAAATGAACAACCCTTTGTTTCCGGTCTCCAAACCAGACAATTCATATCGTCTAGTTTTGGATTACCGACACCTTAACACATGTTGCAAAACTTTTGCAGTGCAAAACTCACATAGTGCTGCACTAATGAATAACATAGTGCGCAAAAAATACAAAACAACATTAGACATCTCTAATGGATTCTTTTGTCAAAACATAGCACCAGAGAGCAGATATTTAACTGCATTCTCAATAAATGGCACGCAAAAACAATTCTGTCGGTTAGCCCAGGGGTACAAGAACAGCCCGGGAGTATTCTCAGCGAGAGTAACAGAATTACTACAAATATATGATGATGAAGCATTATCTTATGTCGATGACATTTACTTAACAGATGATGACTTGGAGACTCACTTGAAGAGGGTGAACACCATAATACTTGGGTTCGCAGCAGAGGGTTACAAATTCAACTTTAAAAAATCCAGAATTGCCCATCTGACAGTCCTGTTCTTAGGATATGAATTATCAAGTGAAGGCAAAAGCCTGGCTGACAATTTTCTAGAAAAATGTGCCGTACTCCAAGCACCTAGAACACTAAAAAACCTACAGTCAATTCTAGGCTACCTAAATTTCGGAAGAACATACATTGCAAATTACGCAGAAAGGGTCAAACCCCTTTATGATCTGATAAAACCAGATTTTAAAAGATCCAATTGGACTCAAATACACACAGAAATTTTGAGATCCTTACAAACAGACATGCTAATTAAAACAAAATTAGAAACACGTGATAACACACGCAATCTTGTGATTCGAGTCGTCCCAGGGAGATGCGGATTCACATACCTGACCTCTAATGAGGGAGAAAAGGTACCAATTGCATTCAAATCACACTTGTACACTAAGGCTGAAATGAAATTTAGCCCTACGGAAAAAATTCTAACTGCAACACAGACAGCTATAGCAAAAGAACGAGCCCTGGCACAAGGTAAACAAATAATAATCGTGACACCGATACCAGCCCTAGAGGCGGTAACAAAGGCAAGCATTCCAAATGCTAAAGCGCTCCATCCGAGATGGATACAATGGGCTAATTCTCTTGCTGCAACAGACGTGGCATACGAATTTGATCCTAAATTAAAAACACAAGAATTTCTCCAATATGAATTTGAATGTCCTCCGCCGACCGAAATTCTGCCTCTAGATCATTACGGCTGTATAATATATACAGACGGATCAGCACAACCCGCAGTAGGGGGTAAACAAGCTTATAGTGCTGCGTGCGCGATTGTTAAAGGTCGCTGGCACGAGGGGAAATTTAAACCAACCCTCACTAAAACGCAATCTCTAGGAGATTGTACAGCTCAGCGAGCTGAACTACTGGCATTCAAGATGGCGCTTGAAAATACCGATCGAGAATTCCCCACACTCATAGTGTGCGATTCGTATTATTGCGTTCAGTCTTATAATGAATACTTGCAGATCTGGCTTCAAAATGGTTTTAAGGACGCAAAAGGAGGCACAATCAAGCATAAAATGCTCTGGGAACAAGTAGTTCTTTTACAAAAAGAACTACCAAAGACTCACGTGATACATACACTGAGTCATCAACGTGATGGCGTTCACGTTGCAGGGAATTCATTGGCTGATGAGGCCGCGAAGGCAGCTGTGCAAACGGCTTCCGTAGCTGCCATCACCCGGTCAAAAACAAAAATAGACAGCGAAATATTACAAGCTGTCAGCGCTTCAGAAAAGGATTCGATAGAAACACTCCCGAAAGGCTTTCCAGTAAAATACTCATACATAACTGATGCAAACAATGTTCCTTTTGCTCGAATCCCTGGAGTGGGGGATAGGGCAATTCCAAACATGGAACACAGGTTAGGACTGATAATAGCGGCACACGAAGGGCTTGCTTCTATACATGCTGGCGTCTCAGCCACAGTATCGTTATTAAAACAGAGATACTGGTGGCCACAAATGAGAAGACAAACAAGGAACTATGTTCTAGAATGTGAAATATGTCAAAGAATGAAAGTATCAACGGTGAGACGTCCAGCTCAGACGCCCCTTCTAATCTCGGATAAACCATTAGCCTGTGTTTACCTAGACCACTGTGGTCCCTTACAAAGGGATGGTAACTATAAATATATCTTGGTCGCAGTGGATTCATGCACGAGATTCATATGGATGTGGCCCCAGCGAACGGCTGACGCCAGAACTGTTATAAAAGATTTGCGAGTCTTTATCGGCACATACGCAATTGGCATGCTGCATTCAGACCACGGTCCTGCTTTTAGCTCTAGAGCTTATAAGGAGGCCATGGTCAGCATGGGCGTGACATTGCGGTACTCTTGTCCATTTCACCCTGAGGGGAACGGAATTGTTGAAAGAAAAAACCGTGACATAAAGCAATCTATAACGGCAAAGGTATTAGGTTCGGGAGCTGGGTGGGTCAAACATCTAATAAGTGTCCAACGTAGTCTAAATAACTTGCCAAGAAATTCTCTGAAGGGATTCAGTGCGTACGAATTATTATTTGGAACTAGGATGTTGATCTCTGACATTGATAGTCAGACTTCAGTGGTGAAAGAAAAAAGCTTTGATATCAAAGACCGTTTGGCTATTTTGCAGGACTTAAACAAAACAAGAAAAGACCCGAGCAACATAAAATTGAAACAACAGCCAACAACCACTGAAGAACCACCACCTGTCCCAGCAAGACCTGTCTGGATTCCAAAAGTCGGGGATCTAGTCAGAGAAAAGATCGCGGTAAAGAAGGAATTTGGGCCTTCTTACAGAAAAGCAGTTCCTGTCTTGTCTGTCAACGGGACAAGATCAGTTGTACTACCGCCTCTTGCTGGTAAAAAGGAGAACCGAGTTGTATCCATCGACCTGGTAAAACCACAATCATGTGGCCGATAACAAACAGTAGGCCAAGTGGACTCCCAATAAGTAGCAGAACACCAAGATTTGCTACCAGTACAGAGGTCCTAACAAAGAGGCTCATCACATTCGAAACGCCTACAGAAGAACAACAAGGACTATGCAACAATGCAATAGAACTCAGACCTCTGAAAACCCAAATAAAAACATTTAGCAGAGACACACCAATCTATAATGAAGTACCAAGTGAAAATACAAGAAACAGTAATCCTGAACCAATTGGAACAATTGACAGAACTGCATCCGGCTACTTCATAAACTTCGATGATTCCTCTGAAGGCTTCAGTGAATCAAAGACACAGCCATCATCAAAAAGCTTTAAAGATAAAGCTAAAGAACTTTTGAAACAACTGAAAGAAACATATCTGATTTCTCCATGGATCGAATTTTGGGTGGGTTTTGGTGCATTTATCCTCATACTTTGGCTCATCATGGTACTTACTTTGGGACGCTTCATTGAGGGAAAATATGCTAAAATGGACACAGCAAGTCAGAAAATCAACTTGATCCTCAAACCACACACATCTTCACACGTCGAGAAAAGAGAACTTTCTTCAGTCAACTTCACAGCCAATCCGATACCGGGTGGGGTAGCCTGGGACAACACTGACTATGAAATTTATGATCCGGTCGAAATCCTGAAATATCCACACCAAATTAAGATCTCATTGAGTGACTTTGTAAAACCAAGCTCATTTGCTGATGATTGGGACTTCGAAAGCATTAATAATATGATGTCTGACTTAGTAATGTCTGCTAAATTTACCAAACATGATTATTTGCAGGGTTCTACAAATTATGATAGTATGTACTGTTATAACCACTATGGTAACCATTTTTTACATAGATCTGCACAACCTAGAAATGTTTTAAATTATAATCAATGGGAACATTGTGCAACCCCTCCAAAAGGAAGCTCAAGAACCTTCTATGACAAATATTCATACTTTTCAGGTTTTAACACAAGTAATGCTGAAGCATTTTATTTCAAATTGTCAAACAAGACAGGAACTAAGACCATGATAACAAACACAAAATTGATATATTCAGACTCATTCTTTGAAAAAATGAATACTTTTGGTTTTGATTATTGGGACAAAAATATTGAATTGAAAAGTGTTTGGGGTACAAAAGAATGGCAAATGCAGGGTATAGAATCTATGTTTAGAGCCTGCATGATCCCAGAACAAATGATATTTTTAAATGACACTGTTCAACAAACTACCTGTCTTGGCCTAGCCAAAATCAAAGACTTAAATAAACCGTCTATTCCAAAACCAACAATGAACAGCAATAGTTCTACAGAAGAAGAGATAGACGTAAATTATGTATTAAACCAAAACAGAACACATCCTGATTGGAAACAGTGGTTGATCTGGCCCACAGATACTAATAACTGTCAAGACAGATTCCTGAACAAAACACAGGGGTTCAAAATGACCAGGCCAGACCCTAGATATTCCCAAAGACATCACCCAGGGATAATAACCACCTACAGTGTGGGCAAATTATGCCTTCAATGGCTACAGACCTCCACACTGGCAGAAATTAAGCAACCCCTATCTTTACTTACTGATGGTGCTGACTTGCGTGATTTCATTATGGGACCGCGCAAACAGCGTCAAAAACGTTTCATAGCAGCCTCTGTATATGCAGCATACAATGAGGACTGGAAGGTTACTCAAATTGAAACAGCAGAGAGAATACGGGAAATTGACCGTATTAATTTGGAAAAATCACTTTCTGTAGTGGACAATGGGTTAATGACTCTGTCCTCCAGAATTTTTTCTTTGGACAGCATTGTGTCTTCAGCAATCGACATATTATCGCAAGACTTACTGTTGCTACAACACGGTCAGTCTCAATTGCGTTCTATTGTACAGCTTGGCTGGACGTTACAAAATCTACGTTCAGGCTATGTGCCTTGGCGTTTAATCAACACAACGTCACTATTCCAAATCTTTAACCTTACTGATAGACAAATCAGTATGGCACAAAAGGGTGCTGATTATACAATCTTGAGCATTGAAAAACTCGAAAGATTACCAGTGACAATGTCAGAACGACCTGTCAGTGAATGGATAATACATGGGATAATAAATATTCCAATCTCAACCTTCAGGTTTCAATACTGCCAAAAATATATACAGGCTGGCATGTACGAGAAATTGGGAAAAGGGTACATTAAAACAACATGGAACCTGCCCTATTCACATGCATGTGTCAGTAATAAAGGACAGAAAGTGTTTCTTAGTGGCAATAATTGTGCGATGTCACTAAGCGGCACGCTTCTGTGTAACGGAATTAGTTTGCATGGAGCCTGTGAAGGGAATTCATACAACCTTTCATGTCACCAGCAAGGCGCACCTGCAACAGAAATAGAACCATTCTTTCAAAGACTCTATAATGGGAGTTACATTCTAATTGTAGACCGCAGATGTTGTAGTCTTATGCCCGGGACTCCTTATCTCGTAACTACGACTGCGAATGTCAAGTGCTGTGGACGCTCATTGTTCCCCAGCTCCTTTCCAGACAGGGAGGCATGGGCATGGCCCAATTTGAAAATTACTTCTATTCGAATAGATACTTTAAGCAGAATGAAAACAGTGCTTCTTCAGACGCCTACAAGGCTCACGTCATCAAAAGAAACGTATGATCTACAAGTCGCAAGGACGACTGCAGAGATACATTCGTTGTTATCAACTAATTCCCCCATACATTTCGCAGAAATCCTGAATGAAATCTTAAATATTTCTGATGCCAATGGGGTCTCAAAGGTATTTAAGACAGTATTTTTGATGGCATTAACACCATTCAAAGCCATACTGGGTATTTTTCCAGATTTCGTCCATTCGATTTTTGGCGGACTTCCCCTGATCTTGGGACTAATTGCAGGAATCCTATTCTTAGTCCTTATTTTTCGTTATGGCAACCCATGTCACAGACAAAACTCTTGCGACAAGGGAAGAAACAATCCTAGCCATTGGATACCGGGACCGGATATCAAAAATCCTGGGACTCTCCCGGCTTAGAGACCTGAACATGACTTGGTTTCTATCATTTCGACCAATGTGGCAAAGATGTGTTTTACCTGTATTAAGGTGTCTGCTATGCGGAGAAGAATGCGTGTTAGACACCTGTCTGACGCTACAATCGGATGCGCCAATGGATGCAGAAACATTGTTGAGCCCGATCAAGGTTCATGCTTTGTGCTGCCCTCAAAGGCTACCAATCCTGATGACGGCATTCGTGGAAGCTTCACCACTACGATTGAGGGGTAGTGAAGTTCAAGATGAAAGCAGCATCGAACAGGTACGACCTTCTGTCAGCAATGCAAATCAGAATGTCAATGGAGACAATCATGCGCACGAATGCATGGTTACACCTTTTTCCGAGTTAGTGGAACTTTCCCAGGAAGCTGTTGACAGTTTTTTCGAAAGCCTAAATGATATGATGTTCTCACCAGAGCAGAAATAGAGACTT
Source organism: Lissotriton helveticus (assembly GCF_964261635.1). Taxonomy (NCBI): domain Eukaryota; kingdom Metazoa; phylum Chordata; class Amphibia; order Caudata; family Salamandridae; genus Lissotriton; species Lissotriton helveticus. The sequence goes on along the minus strand of NC_136057.1, from coordinate 1,466,265,978 downwards.
TTGAGCAAGCTCGCACACTGCGTTCCCTGAATTCGGCCTTCAACTTTAAAAATAAAGTCACATGAACAATTTTCCCTCCAGTTCACGGACAGCAATTTTTCAGCAGCCCCAAAATATTTTTGCATATTTTTCGGGACACTATCTTCTGCTTAAAGTAAGAACTATTCTTAGAGAACTAAGGTTTCTAAATTTTAGATAGCTTATAGACATTAGCTGCCCGCTGGTATGTTCATAAATATTTTATTCTGTGATGAAATGGTCTCGAACTTTTTTTTTCTGTATTAAGAGCCATTTCATGTGTAAATTCTCATATACCAATAGCAACAATGTATACAAATGCGTGATTACTTTGGCATTATTCTACAGCTTGAGTGCATACAATACATATGACTGCAATTTTTCCGTATATTTGAAAAATTTCAAAATGCATTTATGTATTTTGGGGTGGTAAGGTATACACTATACTCTATAGTATGTTTTACTATGCATAGATTAGTAAATATGTCCATAGTTATCGTGGAGTGGGTGTGATGTATTCCTATAGGTCCTGAATCGATCCCCCTATTCCTGACCCTATTCTAGTTAAACAAACCAACAAGTTAACTAGCAGTCAGCCCATGAGGCAGAAAACCCCCATGATGCAGATACCGTTATCTGACGCAGTCACACTACGGCACAGGAACGTGTTATCTGATTAGGTCATACCGCTTGCGATCTAATTAGACAAGCTATATTCCTCCAGCCCCTGATAAGGCATACGGAGTTCTCATAACAAATCAAACCTATGACAACCTGGGCAAAACCCTGCGGCCATTGTTTTGATTTCACCGAGAACTTCAGCAAAAGAATGTGCTAACGAGCAAGTCGTATGACATCCTTATTGACGTATCTATGTCCATCCTTACGTCAATCTCGGCACCTTAAAGGTATAAATATTACCGATATTGCCCTATGCAAACACACGCGGTGGTGACGAGACGGAGCAGCCATACTTGCCGAAGCGAAGAGCAGAGCAGACCCCGCTGGCGCAGCCCCGCCTTCCTGACGCGCTGAGAACGAGAAGCTGCTTTCTCCTGCCGAGAAATCCAGCACCGGCGCTTCCGGGTAGCCCTCGCAGGCAGCCTGGAATATCGAGACCAGAGAGAGAGATACCATCCCTCATTCAACCTAGATTCCAGGTACAGAACTGAATAACCCCTCGCAGAGAATTCTTTAGTTATTCACTTGGCAAAAACAAACTTAACTTAAACTGTAACTTTCTATTCCCGCCCACGTATTAGGCTTAGGTCAGGTACACGGGGTAGGCGTATTTAGAAACACCAGTTGAGTACGTTTAGTCAAATGTATATGTGTATGTAATATATTTTATTCATTTTAAAACATCTTATGGCTTAGAAACCATATCAATGTTTTTACAGTATTATTTCATACTATTGCTTTTAATGTATGCACTTTACTTAGCTATAAGTATTGCAATAATATCGATCCATTTCTCTTGTATGAGAAAAGAGACTGATCAATAAATAACACCTTTTTATTGAACACGCCCGTCTCTTCCTTTTTCTCTACAATCTGATGAGACTAAGAATGCACGTACTGACTGAGTAAAATAAATTGCCTTTTGTTCACACGACTCTCGAGATATACTCTTGATTAGGGGAGATAGCAAAGTTGTCATGTTCTATGGTTGTCAGAAACTAAATCCCTTCTTGTCTAATCAGGGAAGTTAAGTCCTTCCTGAACATTCGAGAAAGTTTCTAGTGAACTCTGAGCTAGCTGGCAAACCCAAAACTTTAAGTCTAATATCGACAGTAGTAGACCTAGTTAACGTCTGGTCTAGGCCTTTACTACTGAAGGTATTATTCCAATGCGCAGAGCCTATTGGGATAATAGGAACTACACTACAACGGGACCGCAGGGCCCGAAGGCGCACCGGCGGGAACCCGAGGGCTAAATAGGCGGTCCATGGCAGCAAGAAACTCTTGTACTCTTTCGGGAGTCACCGACGGACCTGGGTAAGGGGGGTAGGCTGCGGGACTACCAGGCTCCGAAGGAGCCACCAGGGCTGAGCCCCTGTTCCCTTCGGTCGCATCCGGGGAGCGACAGGGGACGTCGGAGAGCGACAACACTTCTTCGACTTCTTTTTGTGCCGTCTCGTACCTGAAACCGAGGGAGAAGACTTGGATCCCGAGGAGCGGTGATGGTGGTCCCGCGAGCGTTCCAGGGAACGGCCCCTGGACCTTGAACGGAGCTGGGACCAGTGCCGAACTCCAAGCAACTTCCAGCGCCGCTACCTCAAGGCCTTCGGGCCATGGCTCGACAGTCCAGACAGGACCTGGAGTCTTGGTCGCACTCCAGGCAGTAGAGACAAACGTTGTGGGGGTCCGCCACCGACATATTGCGACAGCAGGCCCCGCAGGACTTAAAACCAGGCATCCCTACTCGCACCAGAGAAGACCAGCAAGAGACAAGTCCCAAAAAGATAGTCAAAAAGTGACTAGGGTAAATGCTCTAACCGGATCTGCGCTTACTGGCACGGAAAAAGAAAGAACTGACCTAAGTAGTCTACGTGATGTCATCCCGGCGCATACGACGCCAGCGACGGACACGGAGCTGTACAACGCCACCTACTGACGCGCAGGGGTACTGCTAGCAAAACTTTCCGGATCCAGTCTGACACCTGGGGATATTCTAAGGTAAGAAATCTATCACTAACGTGTCTCTTTCAGATGGTGTCATACTAAGAAGGCAAGAATGTTTATCCATGAAAGCCTGGGTAATAAGTCATTGAACTGGCACACGAAGGACATCTTGGCATTGCTGCAGCCAAAACAGCCCACAGGGATAGAGTATGGTTCCCGCGTCTTGATGAACGAGTTGAAAAGGCGCTTAAAGCCTGTCATCTGTGGAACTGTCTGTCCCTCAAAACGACTCCGCAAGCCTAGGAGTTGACTTATTGGACCCCTCAATAACAGACATCATATCATGGTAGTTGTCGATGAGTACTCACGTTTTCTCAAGTGGAAGACTTATCATCAACCATACGACCGAGTCATCGAGAGGCTGAATGACATTTTCACAACATGGGGAATTCCCTCCATTCTCAAATCTGTGGCCAACCCTTCAATAGTTGAGAGTTCAAAGACTTTCCTAATTGTTTGAACATAAAGGTTCAGAGAAGTACACCTCTCTGGCCAGGGGAAAATGGCTCTGTTGAACGATCTATGGGTACTTTGAAAAGGGTGGTTCAGCGTGCTGCACTGGAAGGCATCAACATCAAGTCAGCTTTAGGCCCAACCCTCCATGCCTACCATTCCACTCCTCATTCCAGGACAAAAGAAAGTCCTGCCAACTTGCTGTTCGGGAGAGCTCTTGGAACGAAGATACCACTATGGACGACCAGTCATCAATAGACCCGACTAGATTTGGGTCACTGACACCTCTCGCAAACGCAAAATGATGACCTATGCGATAAGCGGCGATGCGCTCGAGACACTGTTTTCAAGAAAGGAGACATGCACGATTGATGCTTCGTTTGATGCTGAGCCACTACGAGTTGTGGCGAGCAAAGGGCATATATGGTAACTGCCCAATGACCTGGAAATCCAGAATCTCGTCACTTTTTAAGACTTTGCCTCTATGTTAGTCATCTCTAGACCTCTGGAATGATGCAAGTCCACCTGAGTACCCAAGTCAAGCATCTGACTCTTCCCCCAAGATGCCAGATAAAGGCAGCCCTACTCTATCTCGTACAACTAGATCTGGAAGACTGGTGCAAGCACCTCAAGGACTCATCAAGTTGAACAAGATACTTATCCTTCAGTAACAATATATCTATAAGAAACATTAGTTCGTGATAGATTCCTTACCTTAGAATTACCCCCAGGCATCAAACTGGATCAGGAAGGTTTTCAGCTGCAGTACCCCAGCTCGCCAGTAGGCGTCATCGTGCGCCTCCGCATATTATTTATTTAACAGATATTGTGTCCAGCGTTTGTGTATATGATGCCTCTGATTGTCCTCGGTAGACTCCTTACAAGTATTACATGAGCTGGAGGGAGTGACTGGGTGTGGTTAATAAAGTTTGTGACGCAGTGCTTTTAGTTAACGATTGCATGCTGAAGAATAATGATGTGCAAAACCAGAGCTCTGTGTGTGGAGTGGTCCGTTACATACTCCCGGGCTGGGGAGGACGCTACAGTATTTATCAGAAAAACAAATATTAAGACTTGTCACTTAAAAATTTTTTTTTAAAAAGGAACAGCCGATACATGTTAAACAGCTGGATCGCCACACATACGGGATAATCCCGGGACTTTTTTGGGTGCACAGACAGAATTTGGATACTTTATACCTTGGACGTTTACACTTGATATTCTGAAACAAACTGGAATGTATTGATATACCTTTGATTCAATGACTACTGAATATAATTCCCTATGTGGCTTAACTTGCCACATAGGGCGAAACACGTGTCAGCTGTTCCTTTAAAAAAATTTTTGGGAAGATTGACATTTTGTACAATGGATTTACAAAGCGGTGAATACAAATAAAATAACTACCTCCATTTAAACTACTCTGGACTTTTGTTCTGTGTCATAAAAAGAAATCATCCTATTGGCTAAACCTGATTTTCAGGAAGGGAGGAGCATATGCTCACACCCTCATCTTTACCTGACACTGCGAGGCTGGAAAGGTCGAGAGCCTTGAGCAAAGTTTCTCCAGCATAGTAGGAATTAATACCCAGAATCAGGATCTCTGGACCCTCCTTTACTGCTCCGTACTTGGGATGTTGGGTAGGGTAGATTGATGTTCTGGCCAGTAGCCATGATGGATCACCGCTATCACTCACTGGTCTGATAGGATTTCCTCCCAGCGACAGACAAGATTATGCCTTCTAACCCCCCTCACCTCCTCCAGACAAATTATGTATGTTGAGGGCAGGGGTGGGGTTAGAGCAAGTCACAGTTTTGAGATGAAAGCTCATTTAACCGGGGCACTTCTTATCTTGTCTCTATTGCTGCCCCTATATTCACCCCTGGTGTAGTCTCAAGCACTCTCCTGAGGGAAGGTCTGCTGCTGTTGGTAGGGCTGCAGCTGCTTGGATAGGTGGACCTAGCCCCTCACCTAGATTTTTGCTTTTGAAAGGAACATCTAGTAGTAGAAGTTTGCAGGCATCTCGTCAACCAGTGAGCCAAAGAGATGTTCCCCATCGAACGGGAGTTTGAGGAGATACTGCTGGTTCTCTCGTTTGAACCTGGAGATGCAGAGTCATGCGTGCCACCTGAATAGGATACTGGTGTTAATGCCTTTGGAGTTGTGTCTGTGATGTGAAGCACACAACATATGTTGCCATTCAAAATAGTCTTGCCCTCAGACACTATTTCCTCCTCCCTTTTCCAGCATTCCTATAGGTGGTGTTTGGTCACTTCCTGCATCTCTCCCACTGAAACCTATCATTTCTAGAGGGGAGCCCTGTCAAACTGGGTAGATACTAATGGGCGGATGCGCTTACTGCTACCCATTTTCCTGCAGTATCAATTTTTTTACATTCCTTGTCGAGCAATGGGACACAGCCTGTAGCTTGGGTGGAAGCCCTTTTGCGGGCTATGCTGACGACCAAGCAGTCACAAGGAACTTGGATTCTGATGTAGATAAGGTCTCTAGATTAGAGTTTGTATTATTTCTCAACCTTCAGAGTCACCACACAAGCACCTTAAGGTTCTATGGGGCAGATTTATCCCCTTGAGCATAAGCAGGAATCGCATGGTCGCTCCAATTTGGAGAGTGTCTTCACGAGGCAGGAAATCTTCTTCCTCTTGTCTAGCACAGGCCATGCTCAGCGGGAATGCCCTGACCGGGTAATGATCCAAGTCTGGGTCGCCTGGTGGGTCAACATTCTAATCATTGCAGGGGTAGACATGTGGGTCTCAGGGCTGATCATATGGGTTGACAGGACAGCATTGCTTGTGTCTGAAAAGGTGCATGGACACCCCTCAGGTTACTCTAGTAGAGGCGGTGGTGGAGGTGGAGACTGTACGTGAGGGGGTAGGCTGGAGCAGGTGACCCTGTATTTCTTTTGTGCTGTTTGGCAAGAAGTCACTGAAGAGGGTTATGCCTCAAATGCAAACCTTCTGTTTTACAAGGCAGTGTATCTGTTGGCTGCAGCGGAGGTGGCTTTGCTGAGATCTTCCCAGTGACAGGGTGGATGTAATGAAAAGTTGCTTTTGTTTTTTGTCCTGAAGTCTCTGCAAGATTGGCAACTCCAGTTCGATGGATCCGGCTGTCGCAAAGCTTTCAGCATCAACGGAATCTTTAGCACCGGCTTTGGTGGTGCCTTCAGTGATGATCTCTCGGAGTGAGTACTCGATGCCACTGTGCAGAGTCTTTTTTTTACCCCAAAGACTTCTCTTGGTGCAGATCGAAGTCCAAAGGCAGCAGAGGCCCTGGAGGGAGCAGCTTCTTGTGACCATTTTTGTGGTTCAATGCCCAACTCTGCCAGTTTGCAGCTCTATACCTTGGTGTGGACATTTGTGTGTGTGACCTTGGCTTGGTGGCGTGCGTCTCAGAGCCAGGTGGCATATTTATAACCTAGAAGCATGGCCTCCGGTGGAGGAACGCTGGTCTTTGGAGCCTGTTCGACATCGTCCTCCTTGTGGTCTAAGGTACTCAAGGAAACCAGGTGATGCCTGGTCTGCTCAGATACCGGAAGGGCCGGCCCTCCATCATCTTTGACGCAAAAGGAGCCTTTTTTCTTAAGTTGTCCAGGGTCTTGGAGGATGTCTGTTGGTGCATCTTGTGACATATATTTCATGTTTTACCAACAACAGAGTAGCATTTGGTCACTGTCTTTGAAAAGATTGAATTCAATATATAAAGGTGTGAAAGAGTTACTAACAGGAGTCGTTCACTGGGCACTCTCAGACCTACTGATAGTGTTCCCATCAGGCAACCGACCTGTACCGCCCTTCATCATTTGGGACAAACATCTTGAGGCTCACTGGAAGTCGCCCAGTGTGCGAGCACGCACAATAGTGCTCTGGTGGTTTGCTATATCCCAATGAATAGCTTTATCGAAGAGTAGGTAACAAGGGTTGCTCTCAAGCAGTGCAAAAGTGTTAAATTAAACAAATTAATTAAATATAAACGGTGGTGGTGCCATTAAAATAGGGTAAAGGAAGGAAAACAGTTTAATAGGGACCTTCCCTTCCCAATGTCAAAAACAGTGAAAGAAAGGTAGCATCAACAAATAACTACCTTAACAGTTTTTTTTGGTCGACATGTTTCTGCAGTGTTTACCTTGGGCCCAGAGGTCACCTACTGCTTCATCAGGACCTATTCGTTCTACTGCTTGTAGTGGAAATTTACAGAAAAATAAAGTGTAAACAATATCACCTTCAGCTCTCCTGGATTGTAGAAATTCCGAATTTCAAAAAGTAACACACGCACCAATATGCAAGAGAAATAGAGAAAAAACACATTAAGCTATTTTATCGCTTCTTGCTACACAAAGCCCCCAGCTTTGTCACATAGCTGTGGCTCACACCCTCCTAGTAATGTCCACAACCACATATCACAATTTCGCTTATAGCGATTCTTGTAAGAGCAGCATGACTTATGGTCACATACACTCACCTTTTATTAAGGAGAGTAACGCCTCACCTCGCCCGGCATCAGCGCAGGTAGCAAGGAGCCCCGCTCTGTGGGAGATAATGCATGGATAAAAGTATGGGCAGAAAGGTCAGAGGAAGCACCTGCACACGAGGGCAGCCATCGTGTAATCTTTTAGCTTTGATCGGCACTTACGAGGAAAATCCTCGTCACAGTTAGAAAAGCTTAAGGACTATTTCTGATTTGGATTGTATATGCTTTTAGAAGCGCTGCACGCATTCGATCTGACCTTTCTGCCCATACTTTTATCCATGCATTATCTCCCACAGAGCGGGGCTTCTTGCTACCTGCGCTGGTGCCGGGCGAGGTGAGGCGTTACTCTCCTTAATAAAAGGTGAGTGTATGTGACCATAAGTCATGCTGCTCTTACAAGAATCGCTATAAGCGAAATTGTGATATGTGGTTGTGGACATTACTAGGAGGGTGTGAGCCACAGCTATGTGACAAAGCTGGGGGCTTTGTGTAGCAAGAAGCGATAAAATAGCTTAATGTGTTTTTTCTCTATTTCTCTTGCATATTGGTGCGTGTGTTACTTTTTGAAATTCGGAATTTCTACAATCCAGGAGAGCTGAAGGTGATATTGTTTACACTTTATTTTTCTGTAAATTTCCACTACAAGCAGTAGAACGAATAGGTCCTGATGAAGCAGTAGGTGACCTCTGGGCCCAAGGTAAACACTGCAGAAACATGTCGACCAAAAAAAACTGTTAAGGTAGTTATTTGTTGATGCTACCTTTCTTTCACTGTTTTTAACATTGGGAAGGGAAGGTCCCTATTAAACTGTTTTCCTTCCTTTACCCTATTTTAATGGCACCACCACCGTTTATATTTAATTAATTTGTTTAATTTAACACTTTTGCACTGCTTGAGAGCAACCCTTGTTACCTACTCTTCGATAAAGCTATTCATTGGGATATAGCAAACCACCAGAGCACTATTGTGCGTGCTCGCACACTGGGCGACTTCCAGTGAGCCTCAAGATGTTTGTCCCAAATGATGAAGGGCGGTACAGGTCGGTTGCCTGATGGGAACACTATCAGTAGGTCTGAGAGTGCCCAGTGAACGACTCCTGTTAGTAACTCTTTCACACCTTTATATATTGAATTCAATCTTTTCGAAGACAGTGACCAAATGCTACTCTGTTGTTGGTAGAAGTTAAGATAGAGGGCTGTAGCATTTTGGTCGGTAAATATTCCCTCAGACCCCCTGTTTGTATGTAGTATATATTTCATGTTCACATTTTTCAGACAGGCCAAAAAACGTTTTTGAAGATAAATAATTTAGGAGCCTGGATAACATGCTATATTGGCCAATTGCATTTAGTTATCATGGCCCACTGGAACAGGTCTGGCTACTTCTAATTAGCCACTCTACAAGTGGATCGTCTCCTGCATCTTAGTATGATATGAAGGAACAAATCAAACTCTGTGAGGCAAATTAAACGTTCAATCTACCAGAAATAAAGCAGCTAATGCACTTTTAAACAGCTTATCACAGATTTTTAAACAGATGCTGATGTCGGAAAGGCTTTCTTGATGAAAACTCAATGTAAGTTTCATTGATTAATCTTTTATTCTTTCCACTGCTTTTATTAGGAATAGGCTTGTAATTCTATTCAGCGCATACGATTATCAACAGAGATCACATGAAGGAGAAAGAACGGTTGCTTTCCAGCAATCCCTAGTTCTCCTTCTGGGTAATCTCCATTCAAATCATAAACAACCCTCCTCCCCCTGTGGAAGGGATAACAACATTATTGCTTCTCTATTTTAGTACCCTATGATTCCTCTGTGATAAAATAACTGAGGCAACTGCCACTAAGAGATCATAATGGGATACTGGAGAGCTGCAGGCAATTAATGTCATAATGTTAATTTTCCCTTTCCATAGCTGCAGCTTATTTGGCTACATTGTCCTTCTTTCTTCCATTAATTTCATTAAACATGTTTGCAAAAGTTTATTTTTTTGCCACTTAGTTTCCTAGTGACAAATATCTTTATTGAGAGTTTCATTTTTAAGTAATAACATTGTAATTTGCCTATGCAGCCCTGCTAAATAGACTACTAAATTGTTTCTCTTCAAACAAGAAGTATTTTTGCCCTCATGAAAAAGGTGAATGTGAAATATATATGTTCTGTAAAAAAAATCTTTGGGACTATGCTTGTGAGTGGGACTATTCAATGCTTATGATTACCAAAGGCGATCAATTGAAGGAGAACCCTAGCACAACCCTTCTCCTATTCTGAGTCTGTAGTCCTCATCAGTCGAATCAAGTATACCAGGCAGTTTTCCACATATGCTAATAATTTTTTCCCAGATCAATTAAAAACTGTCTTGAGATCCTTAACCCCAACCCTTACAGCCTCACTGCTTCTCCTCGTCTACAAGCAAAATTTATTTTTCAGTTCTCTGTTCTCTTTTACCAGCTTCAAAACCCCTCTTGAAATGTCTCAACTGTCACTGTACACCTTCAACATCTCTCTCTTTCTACTCCTAACGCCTCAAAGACCCTTTTCTTCAGTCCACACCCCCATGATGCCCACCTTAAAACTCTGCTGCAGTCTCTTCCAATCCCTTCAAATATGTAAGCCTCACTTCTCCCACGCCTATAGCCAACAGTTCCAATCACACGTCCTCTCATTACTGTCGTCCCTTGGCCATTATATCCTCACTCCACTTAGCTTCAGGTACTACAACCTCATTACTGCCTGCCTGTTGTTGGTCTTTCAATAGTTACAGTTCTCCTGCCTCAGTCTCTGTAGCCTCACTACCACTCTCCCTTGCTGTAGCGCTATTAAGAATGATATATTGGCCATTGACTCCATTTTGCATAACTGACTCCATTTTATGTGCTGATTACAACTCGTATAACAGACTCCCGGAGGGGATGTTTTCGCTCTTCACTTGACCTGGGAGGTGTCAAATTAGAAGCACGACACTTGTGCATCTAACATCACAATCCCTTGCTCTCAGCCCATTTTATCAACAGCCCCTACTTCAACCTTTACAGACTAATTGGCCCTTCTATATGGCCCACTACCCCACCAAGTCTTTTCCTCAGAACTTGTAGTCTAATTGCTCTTCTCCTTGATAAGGTTGCCTCCCTCGTGTCCTAAGCAGCAATTTTACTCCTGTCCCATGCAGCCCTAACAATAACGGCCCCAGTATCCTCACCGCTTCACGTTCACGGTCCATTATGGTCTCCAGCTCTTCAAAGTGCCGGAGCTTTATCTCCAGCTTCTTCATCTGAGTCTCCACGAGCAGGGCAACCAGTGACTTTATCTTGCGTTCCTCCACTGCAGCGAGATGCTGGAGAACAACAACAAAGCAGGATGAAGGTTAAGAGCACAACACCTCCACTAGCTGCAAAGGAAGTAAGTCTGCGAGCACGGTCAGAACCCCCCCCTTAGACACCAGACCTGGGCACAGACAAGGTCCTCATCTTGGCACCATCTGCCCATTTGGCATGCCCCCTTACCTTTGCTTTCACTGCAGCAGCAGCCAGTGCTGCAGCAGCGGCTGTAGAAAGATTCCCTTCGCCGATGTCACGTTCCACTTTGTTCTTCCTCTCTCCTTCTCCATCAGTACCTTCCTTTCCTCCTTCTTCCTGGAGATCTTTTGGGTCCTTCTCAACATCTGCTATGTGGTAAGCATGCAAAATGCAGGATGAAAATAATGTGCTTTGCAATATCTTGCATTCTGTAAAATTTCTCTTCCATGCAGCAATTATCAGACATTTTCTTTTTTTGAAACAAATGAAAACCTTATAGATGTGAAAAAGTAGAGAAGTACACGCTGCTTTCATACAAAAAACAATGTATTTACAGGGGTTAATAAAAATGGTTTCTTACCTGTAGGAGAAGTTGTGCAGTTAAAGAATTTTCTGGATTCACATGTTGTGTACTATTCAGCCAGCTAGGGGTTGGGTCCAGAATTCTCCCCTGTATTAGTTGCCCTTATATTCTTGCTCTCTTTCTTTTCTTTTTGTTGTTGTTGGGCATCGACTGTCCCATCATTTGGTGCCTAATCTAGCCTCTCCCGATGACATACTGCCTCCCCAGAAGCTCCCACATGTTGTCGCCATCCTCATATTCTTTTTGTTTTGCTCCCTTATGTTCTGGAGAGGTGGGTGGTTCGCCTGTGAATCCAGAAAATTTGTCAAGCTGCAAAACTGCTCATACAGGTGAGAAACCATTTCGTTTTACAGAGTGAATCTTTTCTAGATTCACATGCTGTGCATAGATTTTGTAGCGCTTTTCTATCCTTGTGGTTGGTTAACTGAAGATGAGTTTGAACTTGTAAATACATGTTTCAATAACTTTTGTCCCACTTTCTTGTTCATTTGTATGTGTATGCAATAGTGCTTTAGGTTAGTAAGTTATTTGGATTGAGAAGGATAGTGGAGGGATAGAGAGGGAAAAGGTTTGTATTTATACAGCGCTTGCTACCTCTAAATGATCGTTCTTTTGGAGTCTAGCGTGTGTAATGCTTTTCTGCCTGAGTTTTCAGGTCTCGTCTAGGCAACGCTTACGCTGTCTCTTCGAGACATACTGTATTCAGGTATGGACTTGAAGCTACGCCCATTTTTACGTCCATCTTTTCAATTGGCTCCTCTTACTGTCCTTTGTAAATGGTGGCTTTTGATTCGTGAATAGGTTTAGTAGTCCCTCCTTAATACTGTCTTTTCTCGTTTTCTAACCTCCCATGAGGACCGTCTCTCTTACGTGTGTTGTTCATCGGGTATGTTTTATTTACGGTCTGCGAGTACTATTTTCTTAAATGACTTTTGCTCCTATTGCACTCACGATACGCTCTCCTGAATCTGCAACATCTTGTTTTGTTTAAGCAGAGCGGCCGCACTTTATACTATCTTATATTTTTTTAAAGCGATGCGGTTTTTGAGACGCTCTTTATGTTCTTTTGTTATGTTTGAGAATGGTGGCAGCGCATTTGCACGGCTTGCCGAAATCAATTAGCACCCCCTTAACAATGGTGCCCCCTCCCAACCCCTCATCCCAGTCCTGCCCCCGGACGCTATGCTTTGGTTTAGGTTTCGGTACAAAAGGGGGTGGTAATGGACGGAGCATCTGAATCAATCAAACACTCACACCCAGTCAAAAGATCTGGGTTTAATCCATCACCGTTCTTTAGCCCACTCTGCCACCCCATTTCAGACATAGCTATATGCAAATCAGTCTGACCCTGTGCCTCATGGGAACAGTCCAGCCCGAACTGCCAAGCCATGTCTTCCCTGGACCGGAAACAAGCTTCCGAGGACCGGTTTCTGGCATTCCAGCCGTCTTCAGTCAGGCTTGCTTGAATCCAGTGGCAAAGTGAGCAAGGGACTCACATCTGAGCATACCCTGCCACACTTATGGCGGCCAAAAACGGTACAAAAGGGGGGTGGTAATGGACGGAGCATCTGAATCAATCAAACACTCACACCCAGTCAAAAGATCTGGGTTTAATCCATCACCGTTCTTTTGCCCACTCTGCTACCCCAGTTCAGACATGGCTATATGCAAATCAGTCTGACCCTGTGCCTCATGGGAACAGTCCAGCCCGAACTGCCAAGCCATGTCTTCCCTGGACCGGAAACAAGCTTCCGAGGACCGGTTTCTGGCATTCCAGCCGTCTTCAGCCCGGCTTGCTTGAATCCAGTGGCAAAGTGAGCTAGGGACTCACGTCTGAGCATACCCTGCCACACTTATGGCGGCCAAAAACGGTACAAAAGGGGGTGGTAATGGACGGAGCATCTGAATCAATCAAACACTCACACCCAGTCAAAAGATCTGGGTTTAATCCATCACCGTTCTTTAGCCCACTCTGCCACCCCAGTTCAGACCTGGCTATATGCAAATCAGTCTAACCCTGTGCCTCATGGGAACAGTCCAGCCGAACTGCCAAGCCATGTCTTCCCTGGACCGGAAACAAGCTTCCGGGGACCGGTTTCTGGCATTCTAGCCGTCTTCAGCCCGGCTTGCTTGAATCCAGTGGCAAAGTGAGCAAGGGACTCACGTCTGAGCATACCCTGCCACACTTATGGCGGCCAAAAACGGTACAAAAGGGGGTGGTAATGGACGGAGCATCTGAATCAATCTAACACTCACACCCAGTCAAAAGATCTGGGTTTAATCCATCACCGTTCTTTAGCCCACTCTGCCACCCCAGTTCAGACATGGCTATATGCAAATCAGTCTGACCCTGTGCCTCATGGGAACAGTCCAGCCCGAACTGCCAAGCCATGTCTTCCCTGGACCGGAAACAAGCTTCCGAGGACCGGTTTCTGGCATTCCAGCCGTCTTCAGCCCGGCTTGCTTGAATCCAGTGGCAAAGTGAGCAAGGGACTCACGTCTGAGCATACCCTGCCACACTTATGACGGCCAAAAACGGTACAAAAGGGGGTGGTAATGGACGGAGCATCTGAATCAATCAAACACTCACACCCAGTCAAAGGATCTGGGTTTAATCCATCACCGTTCTTTAGCCCACTCTGCCACCCTAGTTCAGACCTGGCTATATGCAAATCAGTCTGACCCTGTGCCTCATGGGAACAGTCCAGCCCGAACTGCCAAGCCATGTCTTCCCTGGACCGGAAACAAGCTTCCGAGGACCGGTTTCTGGCATTCCAGCCGTCTTCAGCCCGGCTTGCTTGAATCCAGTGGCAAAGTGAGCAAGGGACTCACGTCTGAGCATACCCTGCCACACTTATGGCGGCCAAAAATGGTACAAAAGGGGGTGGTAATGGACGGAGCATCTGAATCAATCAAACACTCACACCCAGTCAAAAGATCTGGGTTTAATCCATCACCGTTCTTTAGCCCACTCTGCCACCCCAGTTCAGACATGGCTATATGCAAATCAGTCTGACCCTGTGCCTCATGGGAACAGTCCAGCCCGTACTGCCAAGCCATGTCTTCCCTGGACCGGAAACAAGCTTCCGAGGACCGGTTTCTGGCATTCCAGCCGTCTTCAGCCCGGCTTGCTTGAATCCAGTGGCAAAGTGAGCAAGGGACTCACGTCTGAGCATACCCTGCCACACTTATGACGGCCAAAAACGGTACAAAAGGGGGTGGTGATGGACGGAGCAACTAAGGTTTTAGCATGGCGCCCGCTTCCATAGTAACAGCACAGAGCTGCGATAAATATATTAGCACTGCACCGGTTTTTAATATCGTTTATTTTTTTATTTCGCATGGCACCTGCTTCACGGGCCGCCATGCTCATAAATCTGCACGGGTGCCAAGCTGTCAGTTAAAAAGGCTTCTTAAACCTGAGCCTGTAGAGAGAATGAATGCACACCTGCAAATCTAGCTCTCTGGGATTGAAACATGAGGCCACTGTTGTATACCACCTCGCCGCAACATCACTGGGTGGTAGCATTGTAAACCTCCACTTACGTGGGAATGTTGGTTTAATCCTGTGCAGGGAAAATAAATAATTGTGGGTGTGGCTGAGACAGTCAGTCACGATCCAGCCCTGGAAATACAAGCTGGCTCAGCGTCAATATTTAATACTGGCAAAGGTATAAAAAGTCAGCAACATCTCAGCCACTACCTCATAGTAACAGCAAAGGCGCCATGCTAAATACTTTAGCCCTTCACCCGTTTTTATGTTTCAAAATTCTTTTTTGTTCAGCATGGCGCCAGCTTCATAGGCCGCCAAGTGCATAAATCTGCACAGGTGCCAAGCTGCCTGTTAAAAAGCCTTCTTAGGCATGAGTCTGTGGAGCCACTGAATGCACACCTGTGAACGTAGCTCTCTGGAACTGAAGATTGAGGCCGCTGTAGTGTACCACCTCGCCACAACATTGCAGGGTGGTTGCATTGTAAACACCCACTTACGTGGGAATGTTGGTTTAAGCCTGCGCTACGTGCTCAGGCCAAATAAATAACTGTGGGTGTGGCTGAGAGAGTCAGTCGCGACCCAGGCCTGGAAATACAAGCTGGCTCAGTGTCATTATTTAATGCTGGCCAACGTATAAAAAACCAGCAACATCAAATCCACTACCTGCAGAACTATAGACCTGGCACTATGGATCCCCAGCTTTCTACGAACCTGACAACTGTGTCACCTTGTGCATTTTCGCGACCATCACACTGCAGGGCCACCATGTGCATACCTACGAACCTGGCACTGTAGAATTAATGTTGTGGGGCCACGATGTGCAGACAAACGGACCTAGCACTGCAAGCTACTGCCTTCATACTCGTGGACCGGACACAGCAGTTGAACCTCGTTAATCTCTGTAACGTGGCACTGTGCTTTTATCTTGTACATACCTACGAACCTGACAGTGCCAGGCAAAAGCAGGCACCGAAACGCATCTACCCGGTTTGCTTCTCCCAAGCTCCTGAGGACTCCGAAGATTTCAGCAAAACAGGAGGTGGGTTGCCGAATGTCCCAGAGGTCGATCTGTCCTCGCAGCGATTCTGAGACCAGTATCCCTCATGGGGACCGTGCAACCCGAACTTTTGCAGTTGCATATGCTTAGTGACGATTCCTGAGCCTGTGCTTTGGACTCCGTGCAGTCCTGACCCTGAGCAGTATTTGCACCGAAGATTTCCGGCCTCCATTCCAGGAGTGTCCCGTGAGCTGGTTCTTTGCATTCTTGCTGGAGGTCTCCTCATGATCCCTGGTTCGTTGGCCTGTGGGTCCTTTCGAGGGTCACCTTGTGAATTCCTGGGTTTACCTGGTTGCTCCAGACATGCCCTGACTCTCCATCGCTTGGAGAGTCCTCTGGACATTGATGGTCCACACCGTAGCCTGTTTCCTCTGACGCGTGGGGTGCAATTGCCAAGGCTTGTTGGTGCTCCAGCAGGACATCGACCCCTCAGCTATTGACATCCTTCGTGGGACAGCTCACCTCCGGATTTTGGTTGACCTAGATGTCTCCTGGTCTCTGGCTGCAGAGTCTTGCAACGGTTCTTTGCACCTGAAGCACCCAACATCGGTGGGCATTCTACTACCGAGCCCCAGGTCACCAGAAGTGACCCAGACCATGTCCCCTCTGATTTCAGGTTCCAACTCTCACCTTGAATCCAGGATTGGATTCCACCGGACACTCTTCCCGGCAGCAGTACTTCTTTGCAGCTCTCCATTGAAAACAATGAAGGTTTCCGGCATCACTTGACACCTATGCACCTGGCTCCTCTGGGATAGGTAACATGGGTACTCGGTACTCACAGGTGGGTTGGTCTTAGAACCTCCTATGTTCCAAAGGGTTTGCTCAAAGTTCTCTTAGAAGTGTCCTTAACTTGTAATTTTCCAACCCCAATAGAGTTCTGTGGAGCATGCGGCCGTGTTTCCCCACAGCACGCGGCCGTGTTTCCTCACTGCACCCGTCCTCCGTGTGCTCCCTGTGTCACCCCTCTGGGTGGTTCCTTGGGGGTCCCAGAGATTCTACGTACTCTAGGCACTGTCTAATTAAGTCATGGTTGTTATACCATTTTTCTAGTATATGGTTCGGTCTACACCGGGAGCCTGCTGTGTATTGTGCTATTTACGAATGTTCTATTTATTCAGTATTGTGTGCTTTGTGCCCTAGTCTCACATAGAGACTAGTAGAGAGTGTTATATTAATAAATACATATTTTTATATAAACACTGTGTGGTTCTCTTTTTATTTAGTCACTTAGAAGGTGATATTCTGGTAAAACAAGCGGCTTTACATTCCTTTAAGATAAAGCCTGATAGGAAGCTTGATTCCGGTCCAGGGAAGTCATGGCTTGGCAGTTCGGGCTGGACTGTTCCCATGAGGCACAGGGTCAGACTGATTTGCATATGGCCATGTCTGAACTGGGGCGGCAGAGTGGGCTAAAGAACGGTGATGGATTAAACCCAGATCTGTTGACTGGGTGTGAGTGTTTGATTGGTTCAGATGCTCCGTCCATCACCACCACCCCCCCACCACCCCCTTTTGTACCACTGTGTTTAATATAAGCAGTGAGCCTTATGTCTTCTTTTATTTGCTCAAGGGTGTTTACCCTTTCATTAGCATCTTTTGAATGCATTTTGCTTTCCGTTGCCTCTTGGCCTTCTGTGGCCGTGTTTCACAGGTTGCTGTGTCCACTGCTTGTGGCTTTCAGCCGGTAGTTCAGCTTGGTAACGTCATTACGGCCGGAACTCTGTTCATGGGTTCGGTTCGTTCCTGCATTCTTTTTGACCTGGCTTTTTGCCCTAAGATGTGTCCCCCGTTGTCCTGCTTATCCATACGCCATGTAGGGGTACTTGTACGCTATTATATAGCCTTGCTTATCTCCCTGGGCCTGGAGGTGACATGGGCTCCATGCGCCTATTGAATGTCCGTTGGGCGTTATTCTATGTTTTTCCTTGGTGCGTGCCATCTGCTTTCGCCATGGTTATCCATCTCTTTTGGAGGTTTCATGGTATCCTCTTCGTGAACGGCTCCTACCTGCTCTTTAATGTGCTAGGTGAGTTCCGGCATATACGTTATGTCTACATGCTTTTGGTGTTTCAACACTATCCGTGTCTTTGGAGTGTTAGTCTATGGATTTTAAAACTCTTCGTTAACTTGGCGTTTTTGGCCTCTACCTTCCCAGTGTACTACTCTTGTAAGTCTTATGCCTGTGGGACAGTTTTTATGATGCCAGTGGTCATTGATTACTGTCAACAAGTCTATGTAGTGGTTGTTCCTCCTTCTGGCTTCGTGCTGCCTGGTCGTGCGCTCTTCTGTTCAGGTGTACGCCATTTACGGCCTCTATTACCGTCTGCCAGTGGCATATCCTACCTGCTTCAGCGGGTTAGGAGTTGAGGCTGTTGCCCCTCTTTTACCCTTTTAGGGCTGGGTGAGTACTTGGCGTGCTTCTTGTCCTGCTGGCTATCTCCAATGCATTGTTCAGGTTCTGGCTTGCTTTGGGTTTTTGGCCACTGGCAGTTTCAGCCTCCTTTTATACCTGGTCTGTTAGGTGCTGGTTGCATTTCTTCCAATGCATTCCAAGCTTGGGCTCATGCACTTTTCATGTGTCGTTTAGTGGAGAGTAATCCTTCTCTCTCTTTCTTCTGGGGATCATACAGTTCTAACTGTCATTTTTTATTTCTGGCACGGTGTGGCGCCATTCTGGCATGTTGTTGGATATCTTCTATCCTGAGACTTCTGCCCTTCGAGCTGCTGTGGTTGCTGTCGGACTGTTCTGCCACAGTTTGTTCCCCTTTATCCGTCAGCCTGTTGCCAGATCACATGCCTGGCACTTTCTTTTATCCTGTCACAGACCTGCCTCCCTTTGGGGTATGGCTATGGTATCTATTCTAAGTTAAGGAATCTGCAGCTAGATGTCTCTATCAGATGTACGAGTTACTTACCTTCGGTAACGATGTATCTGGTAGAGACATTGTCTAGCTGCAGATTCCTTAACGCCCACCCAGCCTCCCTGTTCTGCGAAGACCTTTTCTAGTGGTGTTCTCCACTAGCCTCTTCAGTTGCCACTGGGTTTTATATTCAGGGGATTCTGGTTGCTGCACTTCCCTGGGTGCTTTCATATACAGTTAACCTCTGCTGAGGGGCTTCTTTCTGTTTTATGGTACCTTTCATTCAAGGGAAGGTAGTTTTACTCTCCACTTCCTTTACCTTCAGTTTGTTCTACTGCCTCGGAGTCCTGGTCTCCTCATGGTCATCCTCTTTGAGAGTTGGTTGTGCTCTGTTCCTTCCTCTGTTTTTAGAGGGAAAAGGCAGTTCTTCTCTTTCTTTCCTACAGTGGACTGTTGTTCTTTCTGTGTTCCGCTCTTACTGGACGGCACAGTTCCACAGGGCACTATTGGTCTATTTCTGTCTATAGGGATGTTCTTCCCTTGTTGCACTTGGTAAGGGGCCTCCGCTTGACTTGCGGGGCTCTTTCTCACAGTCTCCACTTATATATGTAGGCGCTGTCTATTATGTCTTTAGGATGGTGCCTTCCACCATCCCCCCTTTATTCACGGAATTGTCATTCCTCGCACACTGTACCCATACTTTCACAGTTTTTAGTTTGTGGCTCTGCGTTTTGCAGCGGAAAAGTTTCTCCAAAGAAAACTGACGTCAACGCGCCGGGAGAGACTTGTATGACCTCGCTGACATCACGTACAACGACGACGTCAGGGCGAGGTCGTGTGGAGCCGTCCCCCGTTGCACAGAGGTGCTGCTGCAAAAAATTCCTGGATCCAGTCTCACGCCTGGGGATATTCTAAGTTAAGGAATATGCGGCTAGACAACGTCTCTACCAGATACATCGTTCCCGAAGGTAAGTAACTCGTACTTTTCGGACCCTATTTCCCTGTTGAATGTTGGTGTCCCACATGGATCTATCCTGAGCTCTACCATGTTTAATGTGTTTATGGCACCCATGGTGCTTCTGGCGGAACAATACGGCTCTAAAGTAATATCTTATGCCAATGATACGCAGCTATTGTTCACCTGCGAAAAGGATATGCCCTTGAATGGGACCATGATAAACACCTGCTTGTCTGTCTAAGGTGATCTGAAAGAGACACGTTAGTGATAGATTCCTTACCTTAGAATATCCCCAGGCGTCAGACTGGATCCAGAAAGCTTTAGTCAGCAGTACCCCTGCACGTCAATAGGCGTCGTCGTACGGCTCCACGTGTGTCGCTGGCGTCGTATTCGCCGAGATGTCGTCACTAGACCTACTTAGACGCGCCCACGTGCGCTGACGTCCGTTCTTTCTTTTTCCGCGCCAGCAAGCGCAGATCAGGAGAGAGCAGTGCCCCGTCATTTGTTGACCAAAGTATTTGTTGGACATAATTTGTAAGTAAACTTACTCCTGGCGCATAGGGATGCCCGGTTTCAAGCTTTGCGTGGCCTGTCTGCGCACGATGTCACTGACTGATCTGCACCATGAGTGTCTCTTCTGGCTGGGGTGTGACCACGACACCGAGTCGTGCTCCAACTGCTGGGCCATGGCCCCAAAAACTTTGCGTGAGCTTTCCCGAAAGTGGCTTGAGGCCCAGGAGTGCGCCCCACGTCGTTCCAGGCCCCGGTCCCGTGGGAGGTCGAGGGCCCGGTCATGGAGCAAGAACCATCAGTCGAAGTCTTCACACTCTGAGTCAGGTAAGGCGAAGCACAAAAAGTCGAAGAAGCGTTGCCGCTCTTCGTCCTCCCCCCGCCGGTCGCGGGACACGGCAGAGGGGGTAGGTGGCACCGCCACAACAGTTACCGTTGGCTTATCCACCTTTCTCTGGTCCATCGGTGACTCTGGCCGAATTGCAAGAGTTCGTGTCTGTGATGGCACGTATCTTCGGCCCGTGTGGCCCCGTCGGATCGCCTTCGGGCCCTGCAGGGCCCACTGTTCCACGTTCCTCGACATCGCCGGCTCCACCCCCGACGTCGTCGACGCCCAGAGACCTCCATGGCTCCGCCCGAGGCTCTCCGTTCTTGCCGAGGGACCCCGTATGGGCCGCAGGGACGCTGTGCCAGAGGGATGTCTCCCGACGCCAATGGAGGATTTTTACCCTTTTCTTCACCCACGTTCCCGTCCACTTGTGGAGGAAGGGGAGGACTGGGAAGGGTTTGAAGACATCCCTCGTCAAGCTCACATTTCCGACCACCTGAAAGACCTCCACTGGCTCCCCGTCAACAAGAGAATAACGTTCCATCTCCTCACCCACGCACACAAAGCTCTCTACGACCTAGGACCCGAATGCCTCAACACGCGACTGTCCTTCTACACCCCCACCCGCCAACTACGATCGTCCTATCAAGCCCTCGCCGCAATTCCGTGCATCCATAGAACCACCATGGGGGTGAAGATCCTTCTCCTACTTAGCGGCCAAAACCTGGAATTCTCTCCCCACCCAGCTCCGCCTTACACAGAACCACCTCTCCTTCAGAAAGCTACTAAAAACTTGGATATTCGATAAGTAAAGCACCCCCCCTCCCTCAAGCGCCTGTTTCTTGGGCCGCTATTCCCTTTCTGTATGGGATGCTGTTGAGCAGGTGCTACCTCAGTGTCCGGAGGCGGCCCGGACAGTTCTCCCGAGCTCTTTTGGAGGGGAGAGATGCGGCCAAGTTCACTATACGTTGTGGTCTTGATACCGCTGATTCGCTGGGTATGGCGTTTCCCATAACGGTGGCGCTACGTCGTCATGCCTGGTTGAGGACAACTGGCTTTTCTGCAGATGTACAGAATACTTTGATGGACATGCCCTTCGATGGCACCTGCCTCTTTGGTGATGAGGCGGATTCCACATTGGAGCGTTTCAAGGACTCTCGGGCCACGGTCAAGTCCTTAGGCCTTTCGGCTGCACGTACTCCTTCCGCTTCTAACTTTCGTTCCTCTCGAAGCTCCGGAAGAGGCGTACAAACACGTTCATTTCAGAACAAGCCTGCGCAGCAACAGTCCCAGTGCAGCAGCGGACGTAGGGCTCGCAGAGGCAGGTCACGGACCCAGCGTGTCGGTCAGTCCACCAACACCCCCGCTGCCAGTGCCGCTGCCAGTGCCTCCACACCTACCTAGTTTGGTGTTTCAGGCCCACCAGACCCCAGTGGGGGGCAGGATTCGTCATCACCTCCCCCACTGGCGCACCATTACATCAGACAGCTGAGTCCTGGAGATTGTTGGAAGGGGCTACCCCCTCCCCTTCGAGTCTACCCCCACAGCCATGCCACCGCAGTTCCACCGCATGTCTGGGGAACATTTGGCACTTCTCCAACAGGAAGTTACTGCCCTTTTGGCCAAGGGGTGTGAGAAAGTGACCTCTTTCTTGCACGGTATGCCCACACTTTTTGCTGAATTGCTGATGTTCTTTGACTGAGTGTGCCCTGGGCTCCTGCTTATCAGGTACCCAGGGCCTATGTTCCTTCCCTAAAACTGCATTGAAGCCTAAACCCAATTGGCATCTCCGGCCACATGTCAGCCCCTGGTAAATAGTACCCTAGGTACCCAGGGCACTGTAACCAGAAAAGGCCCCTAAGGGCTGCAGCACTTATTGTGCCACACTTAGAAGCCCTGACACTCACACACTGCCTTGGCAGGCTGCGTGTCTTGGTGCAGAACAAAGTGTAAGAGTCGACATGGCACACATCCCTGTGTGCCCAGCCCACAAACCACTTCCCTGGCATACATCAGTCACCCCTCTAGCTGGGTGTCCTATGCCAGTGGTGAGGGTACTGGTGCATGAGCCCTGTACCCCTACAGTACCCAGGTCCATTCCTGGGCACTGTAAGTGCAGTGCTGCCTTACTACGTAGACATGCCTGGCTACGTATTTCAGGTTTAAACTTGAGGTACAAAACTCCATCCTTAATCAGCCATTTGATGAGACACATTTATTTGGCCCAAATGTTGACGTGTCTTTAGAAAAAATGAAAAAAGACACCGATACAGCAAAATCTATGGGAGCCTTGTAGCAGCAAGCTCCCAGACATTCCTTTCGTCGCTCATCATACAGAGGCAACACAAGAGGCTACTCATCAGAAAGTCCCTCCACTTCCTACAAAACCTCTGGTCAATTCACATTCACTAAGGGCTACCAGAGAGGGTGTTAAAGGGGTAACAACAACAAAGGCAGAGGCAAAAATAACAACTCCCGCTCTGCCTCTACCCCTACCCAATGACTTTCATCCCCTTCCACCCCCAACATTCCACTCCTGTGGGGGGAAGACTGCAACAATTCCTGCCTGCCTGGATCAACATCACATCAGACAGGTGGGTGCGACAAATTATCCAGTCAGGTTACTGTCTAGAACTAACATCTACCCCCCAAACATACCACCCAAACAGCGTCCAATGTCACAAGAACATCTATCACTGTTAAAGCAAGAAGTAGTATCCCTGCTAGAAAAAAATGCAAGAGAACCAGTTCCTTTGCACCATCAATACAAGGGGGTTTACTCTCTATATTTTCTGATTCCAAAGAAGGACGGCTTTCTACGGCCTATTTTAGACCTTAGACCGCTAAACATATACATACAGTCAGACCACTTTCACATGGTCACACTCCAACAAGTCCTTCCGCTCCTGCCGCAAAACAACTTCCTGGCTACTCTAGATCTCAAGGACTCATACTTCCACATTTCCATTCACAAGGCTCACAGGAAGTTTCTCAGATTTGTAATAGACAGTCAGCACTATCAATTCAAAGTACTCCCATTCTGAGTCAAAACAGCACCAAGAATATTCACCAAGTGCTTAGCAGTAGTGGCAGCGCATCTACGAAGACAGCACATCCATGTCTTCCCGTACCTCGACGATTGGCTCATAAAAGCCAGCTCATACAATCAATGCGTGGAACACACTCATGCCACCATCCAACTGCTCCGCAACTTGGGGTTCACAATAAACCACACCGTCTCATCTACAGCCATCCAAAGTACAACAGTACCTCGGTGCCACAATAAACACCTCAACAACGCTAGCTTATCCCACTCCAGCAAGGATAGCCAGCATGCAAACTCTTCTAACAAGGTTTTAGCTACAACACTCCCTCCCAGCACGAGTGTTCATGCAACTCATAGGGATGATGACCTCTTGCATCTTCATAGTACCCCATGCAAGACTTCAAATGCGTCCGCTACAAGAGTGCTTATCATGTCAATGGAACCAGGCTCAAGGTCACTTAACAGACCTAGTGTTGGTAGACGGTCGGACTCATCGCTCTCCGCAGTGGTGGACCACCAAAAACCTTTCCAAGGGACGACCGTTCCTAGAGCCAGTTCCTCAGATAATCTTGACTGCGGGCGCATCGCTCTCCGGTTGGGGAGCCCACCTACTGCAACACACCATGCAAGGCAGGTGGACACCGCAACAAAAATTACTCCACATCAATCATCTGGAGTTACTAGCAATATTTCTAGCACTAAAAGCATTCCATAAGCAAGTAGCAAACAAAGCTGTGTTAGTCCGCACAGACAACATGACAGCAATGTACTACATACAGAAGTAGGGAGGCACACACTCCCTGCAACTCTCTCAACTAGCACAGGACATATGGAGGTGGGCTATACCTCAAAACATATTCCTTCTAGCCCAGCATGTTCCAGAGTACAAAATACTATAGCGGATCTGTTAAGTCGTCAAACGCAACAGACCCACGAGTGGGAACTTCATATGCAAATTCTTCAACCATTCTTTCAGATGTGGGGACAACCTCAAATAGACCTATTTGCCACCCACGAAAACGCAAAATGCCCAAGCTTCGCCGCCAGATATCCACACACAGTGTCAAAAGGCAATGTGATATGGATGAATTGTTCAAACAGATTTGCGTACTCTTTTCCACCTCTACCACTCATGCCACTAGTAGTACGCAAACTACAGCTGCATTCTCTGACCCTCATCCTAATTACTCCAACGTGGGCCAGACAACCGTGATACACCACACTGCTACAACTGTCTGTAGTACCGCACCAAAAACTGCACCTGTCTCCACACCTCTTAACACAGAACCTTGGAGAGATCAGACACCCGTACCCAGATCAACTTAACCTTGCGATCTGGCTCCTGAAGTCCTAGAATTTGGATATCTGAACCTTCCTCCAGACTGCATGAATGTCATTAAAGAAGCTAGACGTCCAGCCACTAGGGCATGTTACGCGGCCAAGTGGAAACGATTTGTGATATATTGTCACAATAACAATATTGATCCCCTAGATGTGTCTATTCAACACATCATAGGATACTTACTGCATCTCCAAAGATAAAACTTAGCCTATACGTCTATTAGACTACATCTTGCTGCAATAGCAACATATCTGCAAAACAGACAACATCTATCTCTGTTCAGAGTGCCTGCCATAAAAATTAAAGCCTTTATGGAAGGCCTTAAAAGAATAATTCCTCCCAGAGTACCACCTTTGCCTGTGTGGAATTTAAACGTTGTTCTAACACGGTTAATGGGACCTCCCTTTGCATCTTTACATAGATGTGAATTACAATTTTTAACATGGAAAGTTGCTTTCCTAGTAGCTATTACTTCTCTGCGGAGAGTTCGTGAACTACAAGCACTAACCATCCAAGATCCCTTCTTGCAAATGTATCAAAATAAGGTAGTTCTACGTACTAATCCAAAATTCCTGCCCAAAGCCATTTCTCCATTCCATCTCAATCAATCTGTGGAACTGCCCGTTTTCTTCTCGCAACCACAGTCAGTAGCAGAAAGAGCTCTTCACACATTAGATGTCAAAAGAGCATTGCTATACTACATAGAAAGGACACGACCTTTTCGTAAGACAAAACAACTTTTTGTGTTTTTCTCACCACCACACAAGGGTAATCCCATTTCAAAATCTGAGATAGCTAGATGGATTGTCAAATGCATACAGATTTGTTACCACAAAGCTAAACGTCTGTTATTTCTTCCTTCTAAATCCCACTCTACAAGAAAAATAGGGGCTTCAATGGCATTTTTAGGGAACATTCCCCTAGATTACATCTGCAGAGCAGCTACATGGTCTACACCACACACATTTACAAAACACTATTGTGTAGATGTGCAAACAAAACAACAAGCTAATGTGAGCCAGGCTGTTCTTAAAACATTATTCCAAACTACTGCAACAGATAGGGGTTGTCGCCGCTAAGAGTGGGTACTGCTATACAATCTATGCATAGTGTGCAATCTGCAGCTCATATGCCTCGAACGTAAAATGCTACTTACCAGTATGCATCTGTTCTTGGCATGTAGAGCTGCAGAGTTGCACATGCCCACCCGCCTCCCCTTGTCTGTTCCAGTATTATCTTAATTAGATACAATTTACATGGGCATCCACGGAAGAACCAAAGGTGACAATCCACCACAGTACACCCATCTAGGAACCTCGTCGGCATCAAGGCTCGATTACACAGCAGTCTCTCTTTCACTATTGCCATTCGTCCAGCAATTTTCAATAGAACACACCTCAAAAAGTGATCATTCATATCAACATATTTATTTCAACTTAAAACTGACCAAATATCACAGTTGTAATACAGTGGGAGATAACCTCACGACCACTAACTTAAAACGACTTAACTGGACAACGGCCAACATTGATGAGCTGCAGGCAAATGTGCAGAGACTAAAAATAGAGGGTGAGGGAACAACAGGTACCCAAATACAAAAATGGGAGAGTTTTACAGAAAATTTACCAGCAAGTACGTCCGTCCCAAATAAAGCACAACCTCGGAATAAGAAAATTACTTTGCCAAAGAACCTGGCAAAACTCAAAATAGAGATAAGGAGAAATACCAGAGCATTAAAAAAGACAACTACGTCATCCAAAGACTGGGTCCAAAGACAAAACCTCAAGAAAGAATATAAAAAGAAAATGTGGGAACACAAAAGATCTCTGAAAGATGACTTCTGGGCAAAACTACTCTGCACCGCCAAGAACACCAACTCAAACGCATTTTGGAGGATTATCAACAGCTTAAATCACCCTTCAAATCCAACATCATCGAATGTCCAAGAAGCAGACTGGGCCGCGTTTTTAACAGAGAGGTTCGCAGAGATAACACCAGATCAGTCTAACTCGGGGGCAATCCAACAAACTACCAACAAAGTGGCCCAAAAAAGAAAAGGGAGCATCACTCCCAGCGGTGGAATTAGAACCGCTTGTATGCAAACATCAAACAATAAGGATGAACGCAGAGAAAATCCATCACCAGACGGGGATCTCTTGGTAACCAGGCTTTACTGTGACGTGGCTAGCCCACAGGAGAAGAAGGATGTATCAAACAAGGTCAAACAAGCAAGGTACAGCGAAGAGGACATAAGTAGAATCATAAGGAAGTCACGTGGCAACGGTGCTCCAGGGCCGAATGGGATCCCCCCAATAGTCTACAAAACTGATCAGGACTTTTGGAGTAGGAAATTAAAACAATTATTTGAAGAGATAACAACTGTAAATAAAATACCGTCAAGCTGGCAGGGCTCCATAATATCACCAATTTTTAAAGGAGGAGACAGAACATCCCCACTCCTAGACGTAGAGGCGAAGTACTTTGCATCCCTCATCTTGGAAGATCTAATAAACTGGTCCGACGACACAAAGAGAATTCCGTTGAACCAAACAGGCTTCAGGAAAGGAACCGGGACACTGACAAATATTATGTCTCTCTCAGTGCTAGCCGATAAATATCTTCGAAGAAAACAGCCCCTTCACCTGTGTTTTATTGACCTAAAGGCAGCATTCGACAGTGTAGATCGGAATATCTTATGGAGGAAATTGCGCAGTTGGAACATCCCGGATAAAATCCTGAGAGGGATCCTACTCCTTTATTCCAACACTTGGATGGTAGTTAAATTGGGGAATGGAACACGGCTCTCAAGGAAAATTAACACCAGTAAAGGTCTAAAGCAGGGCTGTGTCCTAGCCCCCCACCTCTTTAATCTTTTTATGGCAGACCTAACATCAAGTCTGAATAAGATCCCATCCCATCCACCTAAACTTGGCTCCTTTCCGCTAACTCATCTATCTTATGCGGACGATGTGGTACTGTTGAATCTAACAAAGATTGGCATTCAAAGGTTATTAGCAGGGCTGGCAGAATTCATAAAAAACAACAACCTGGAGATAAACACAACAAAAACAAAAACAATGCTGATCACCAGGCGGCGGACAGCCAGCGCATACATCTACCTGGATGGGACAAAGCTAGAGGCCGTGTCCAACTTCAAGTACTTGGGCTTCCACTTTGATAACCGACAAAGCCACCAGCAGCAAATGTCCTACATCTCTCAGAGATCAAACTCACTCTCATTTGCTTTTAGATCCTTGGCTAAAAAGCTCTCGGGGCCATCATATAAACCTTTACTGGCAACAATAAAAGCAAAAGTCCTTCCAACCCTGTCATATGGCAGTGTAGGATTGCATGGGAAAGACGCAGATCTGCTCAACAAAATGCAGACAGCCATCTTCAAATCCACCTTCCACATACATCAGGGAGCCTCACCAGCTCAGACGAGGTTAGAATTCGGAATAATAAACGAGACACTGGGAAGAAAGTACGCAAGCATTAAGTACTGGTATACACTGAAACACAACACGTCAGCCTCGGAATTGCACCAAGCATTATGGGAAGAAATAAGATCTGATGTTAACTCCCCATACAATCAGTATCTCGAAAAGGCTATAACTGAGACCGGAACAAGAAAACTTTGGGAACTCAACCTGCCCTACCCGGCGTTCAAACAAGCTATAAACAAGTCGACAAAATTTCACTCCCTCTTACTCGATAAAGCCACGTTTAGCACCAGGAAACACGCATGGATGGTCATATCAAACTACAAAACACTCGTGGCAGCCCCATATCTAACAATCACATTCCCAGCTCACAGAAAACATAAATTGATGGAACTCCGCTTGGGGAAATTTCCATTGACTATGGACCAACCAATCTGGGTGCACGACGGACCCAAAATCTGTAGATTATGTGGGAGGAGTAATGAGGACTTCATCCATCTTGTCTGTATCTGCCCGAATCTTGCTCAAGCTCGAATATCTCTTTTAAAAAAGTCTATGAACGAGCGGGGCATAAGAACGTGCAGATCTGCAATTATGGCAACTTTGAACCCAGTAGACACGCGATTGAACTGCCTACTACTAAAGTTCCTTGCAGCCCACACCCAAGCGCTAAAGTACTCCCTGGCACCCAGTCAATAAAAGGATAACATAACTGTGGTAGCTCGGGGAGAGAGCTCTCTGGAACATTAAAAGTGATAAAAACCAAGACCTTCTGCACTGAATCAGACAGATTGTATTTTAATTACGCTTTATTCTATTTAAATAACAAATTTGGTATTAGACTGGAATGCTCTAGAACATACCAACAGAGATCGCACTTATATATTAAGAAATGTTAAACACATTAGTCGACTCTTTTTAAATGTATTGTTGTGGTTTTAACTAACTGAAACAATAAAAGTTTTCTACATGGGCATCCTTCCTTTTCTTGCAAAGCTCCATCACTTCCCTAATGGCGAAAAACAATCTGGGGATGGAGCCGATGCCCATGCACAATGTGGTCCTAAGGAGGAGTCACCTATCTCGTGACTTCCAAAGAACTTTTCAGGACAACAACAAACTGCAAACATCCGGGCCCAACTCTGCAGCTCTACATGCCAATAACAGATGCATACTGGTAAGTAGCATTTTCCTTTTAGATCTACAGGAAACCAGTGGGCCGGACACATATCCTGACATTTATTTGTAGTCACCCACCCAGACAACAGCTACCGAAGAGTCTGCCTCCTTTGCCATCATTCAAAGGAGAGCAGCAGAGGTCTTGGAACTTACATGTTCGAGGCATATGAGCTGCAGATTGCACACTATGCATAGATTGCCACCTAGTGTTGGGCCCGGATGTTTGCAGTTCGTTTTGTTGTAGAAAAGTCTTTGGAAGTCACAGGATAGGTGACTCCTCCTTTGGATGATACTGCGCATGGTCATCGGCTCCATCCCCAGATTGTTTATTTCCGCCACCGGGCTCATATGCGTTTCCAGCGCTCCGTGTTGAAACCGAATTCCTTCGGCGCGCAATCCTCACCAACTTTCAGAAAATAAGTTTCGAACGCTTTTCCACTCGGCGCTATTCTTCAACGTCGAATACTTCTATTCCGGTCGTCGTCGACGGCCTTCGGGCCTAACTAGGCCTCAACTCCAGCTCATGGAAAGGACGCCATTCAAGAAGTGTCCTCAATGTGGGTCGAAGTTTCCCCTCACCGACCTTCACGAGGTGTGTAACCTCTGCCTTTCTCAGGAGCACGAGGCAAAGGACTGTTCAGCGTGTGCCTCTTACCACTCCAAAAAGACTATCCGGGACCGAAGAGCGAGAAGAACAATGGCTCGATCTTCAACTTCCATTCCGGATGACATCTTTGAGGAAGGGGTCAACGTCCCAGAACAACAAGACGTCGACAGTGGTTCCGAACATGAAGAAGATTCGGATGTCGAGGACATCACTCCAGCGCAGCAGGTCGTAAGTAAGACTGTCGACCCCGAGCCTTCCTCGACACCCCCAAAGAAGGCCCCGGTTACACCCTCGCCCTCGGGTGCACACCGACACTCCGCTTCTACTGCCCCACTTTTGGGCCCGGCTAAGAAGCCAATTAAGCCTTCAGGCGACTCGGGCTCGAGTCAGCCTTCGTATGGTGCCGGCGCCAACTTACCGGCACCGAAAAAGACATCGGATACGCCGACGACCAAACCATCGGCGCCGAAACACACAACTCCTTCGGCACCGAAACCCAGGTCGGAACCAAGCAGAGCTTCGGATTCCAAAAAACCACCGGAACCGAAAAAACCATCTGATCCAAAGAAACAACCTGATCCAAAAACAACACCCGACCCGAAAAAACCTTCGGAACCGGAAAAACCTTCAGAGCCGAGAAAGACTCCTGCTTCCCTGACAAAGGACATTGTCAAAAACCCAAAGCAAGCCGCTTCTGTGCCGAAACCTTCTCCAGCACCAAAAGATCGGCCTCCGGCAGAAGACTTATCTTATCCAGACCCTGTTCAAAAGACTCTGGCTAGAGACCCAATCACTGGACAGTTGATTTTGGCCTCAAAGAAGCGACCACTGGACATACCAGCTCCAGCTCCGCATGCAAAGAAGAAGGACATGGCTACCTCGCCTTTAAGACTGCCTTCCCCTTCTCCTCCATCTATGCGATCACCACAGGTTCCCATACCACAGCATTCCCCAGCATCGTCGATAGCTCTGATGACATGGGGGGGCGTAACATGCCTGATCCAGCCACACCTACAGGATCACCTGACCCATGGGATGATTACACCACTCCAGATGTCCCAAATGTCCCACAGGATGACTTATACCCCTCAAGGCCTTCCCCAGCAGAAGACACTATAGGGTTTAACGAATTGATACACAGAGCTGCACAATATCACGAGGTAGACATACATACAGACCCTGTAGACAAAGACTTCCTGATGGATACCTTTGATAACGCACAAAGGTCTACATCCATTTTACCAATGCTTAAGGGAGTAATTAAAACGCTTCTGAAGTCTTCAAAGATCCAGTCAGAACTCGAATCATTAACCCTCGTAAAGAGAAGAAATATAAAGCCGCCCCTTCAGACCCAGCATATATTAAAGGGCCAGTACCACTAGACTCACTTGTAGTTTCCAACGCACGCAAGAGAGCAAACTCGCAAACATCAGGTGATGCTGCCCCACCAGATAAAGAGTCTAAGTTACTGGACGCATCAGGGAAGAGAACTGCGTCTCAAGCAGCAAACATGTGGTCTATCACCAACACACAGGCACTGCTAGCCAGATATGATAGAGCACATTATGACGAGTTAGTCACTAATGAGACACCTCCCTGATAAGTACAAGGATAGAGCACACAAACTAATCCAAGAGGGTAAAAACATTACAAACACCTCCATCAGGTGTACCCTTGACGCAGCGGATACTGCGTCTAGAGCAGTTAACACCAGCGTCTTACTACGTAGACACGCCTGGCTACGTATATCAGGATTCAAACCTGAGATACAAAGTGCCATTCTTAATCAACCTTTGATGAGCAACACCTATTTGGACCCAATGTTGATGTATCTCTTGAAAAAATGAAAAAAGATACAGACACCGCCAAATCCATGGGAGCCCTGCAGTCGCAGGCTCCCAGATGTTCATTTCGTCTCTCATCCTTTAGGAGGTGCCACCAGAGGATATTCCTCAGACACAGCCCTGCCTCATACAAAGCCCCCACACAATCCACTTACGGCAAGGGCTACTAAAGGGGTGGGTACAGGGGTAACAAAAACAAGGGCAGAGGTAAAAATAGCAACTCCCGCTCTGCCTCTACCCCTGCCCAATGTCTCCCTTCCCCTTCCCCCGTCCCATTCCACTCCTGTCGGGGGAAGACTCCAACGATACCTGCCAGCCTGGGAAAACATCACATAAGACAGGTGGGTGTTACAAATTATTCAATCAGGTTACTGTCTGGAACTAAAATCTACCCCCCCAAACATACCACCCAAGCAGCGTCCAATGTCACAGGAACATTTAACATTGCTCAGACAAGCGGTAATATCCCTCCTGCAGAAAAATGCAATAGAAATAGTTCCAGAGCACCAGAAAAACAAAGGAGTATACTCACTGTATTTCCTAATACCAAAAAAGGACGGATCTCTAAGACCCATCCTAGACCTCGGACCTCTAAACGTTTACATTCAGTCGGACCATTTCCATATGGTCACACTTCAACAGGTCCTTCCACTACTGGTACTAAATGACTTCCTTGCCACTCTAGATCTCAAGGACGCCTACTTCCATATTCCCACCCACGCAGCGCACAGAAAATATCTCAGATTTGTGCTAGACGGGCAGAACTACCAGTTCAAAGTGCTCCCATTCGGAGTCACAACAGCGCCAAGGGAGTTTACCAAATGCCTAGCAGTAGTAGCAGCACACTTAAGAAGACAGCATATTCATGTCTTCCCATATCTGGATGACTGGCTCATAAAAGCCAACTCATACAGCCAGTGTGTACAACACACTCACGCTACCATTCAACTGCTTCACGACTTGGGATTCACATTAATCACACCAAGTCGCATCTACAACCCTCACACAGTGCAACAGTATCTCCGCGCTACAATAAACACCCAACTAACACTAGCGTATCCCTCTCAAGCAAGGATAACAAGTGTACAAACTCTCCCAACAAAATTCAAGCCGCAACACTCGCTACCAGCTCGAGTGTTCATGCAGCTCATAGGAATGATGGCATCTTGCATATTCGTAGTACCTCACGCAAGATTGCAAATGCGTCTACTTCAAGAGTGCCTAGCACGCCAATGGAACCAGGCTCAAGGTCAACTGACAGACCTAGTGTTGGTAGATGGTCGGACTCATCGTTCTCTGCAATGGTGGAACACGAAAAACCTTTCCAAAGGGCAACCGTTTCTAGAGCCAGTTCCTCAAATAGTCTTGACAGCTGACGCATCACTCTCCGGCTGGGGAGGCCACCTCCTGCATGAAACCATGCAAGGCAGGTGGACACCACAACAAAAGCTACTCCACATCAACCACCTAGAGTTACTAGCTGTGTTTCTAGCCCTAAAAGCTTTTCAAACTCAAGTGTCAGGCAAAGCTGTCTTAGTCCGCACAGACAATATGACAGCTATGTACTACATAAACAAGGAGGGACACACTCTCTGCAGCTCTCTGTTAGCACAGCAGATATGGAGATGGGCTATACCACTAAAGATCTTCCTATGAGCCCAACACGTCCCAGGAGTACAAAACACTATGGCAGATCTGCTAAGTCGACAAACTCAGCAAATCCACGAATGGGAACTTCATCCACAAGTTCTTCATCCGTTCTTTCAAATGTGGGGACAACCTCAAATAGACCTCTTTGCCACCCACGAAAACGCAAAATGCCCAAACTTTGCCGCCAGATACCCACACCCATTGTTCAAAGGCAATCCGATATGGAGGAACTGGTCAAAACTATTTGCGTACGCTTTTCCCCCTCTTTCACTACTTCCATTAGTGGTACGCAAACTACAGCAACATTCCCTAACGCTCATCCTAATCGCTCCAACTTGGGCCAGACAACTGTGGTACACCACGCTGTTGCAGATGTCTGTAGTACCACACCAAAAACTAAACCTATCTCCATGCCTATTAACGCAGAACCATGGAGAGATCAGACACCCGGAACCAGCTCAGCTCAACCTAGCGATCTGGCTCCTGAGGTCATAGAGTTTGGTTACCTCAACCTTCCCCCAGAATGTATGAACGTTATCAAAGAAGCTAGACGCCCCACCACTAGAGCATGTTACGCTGCTAAGTGGAAAAGGTTTGTCATATACTGCCAGAACAACCAAATTAATCCTCTAGACGTGTCTATTCAACACATCATTGGATATTTATTGCACCTTCAAAAGTGTAACGTAGCCTACACGTCTATCAGGTTACACCTTGCGGCCATTGCGGCATACTTGCAAAATAGGCAACATCTATCTCTTTTTAGAGTGCCAGCTATTAAAGCTTTCATGGAAGGACTCAAAAGAATAATTCCTCCCAAGACACCACCTGCACCAGTGTGGACTCTAAATGTGGTTCTCACAAGGTTAATGGGACCTCCCTTTGAACCATTACATAAATGTGAATTGCAATTTCAAACCTGGAAAGTAGCTTTCCTAGTAGCCATTACGTCTCTCAGAAGGGTTAGTTACCTACAAGCATTTACCATTCAGGAACCCTTTCTGCAAATGCATCATAACAAAGTGTTTCTTCGTACTAATCCAAAATTCCTTCCAAAAGTTATTTCCCCTTTTCATCTAAATCAATCTGTTGAGCTGCCCGTACTTTTTCTCGCAGCCTCAAACAGTCGCAGAAAGAGCTCTACACACTTTAGATGTCAAGAGAGCATTACTGTACTACATTGAAAGGACACAAAGTTTTTGTGAGACAAAACAACTTTTTGTTTCTTTCTCACCGCCACATAAAGGCAATCCCATTTCAAAGTCAGGGATCGCTAGGTGGATTGTTAAATGTATACAAATATGTTATCAAAAAGCCAAACGCACATTAACAATTCCACCTAAAGCCCATTCTACCAGGAAGATAGGGGCTTCAATGGCATTCTTAGGGAACATTCCCCTAGATGACATATGCAAAGCTGCCACATGGTCTACACCGCACACATTCACAAAGCATTACTGTGTAGATGTGCAAACTAAACAACAAGCCACTGTGGGCCAGGCTGTACTAAAGACTCTGTTTCAAACAACTGCAACAGATACTGGTGGTCGCCGCTAGGTGTGGGAACTGCTATGTAATCTCTGCATAGTGTGCAATCTGCAGCTCATATGCCTCGAACGGAAAATGCTACTTACCAGTATGCATCTGTTCTTGGCATGTAGAGCTGCAGAGTTGCACATGCCCACCCGCCTCCCCGGCTACCTTTATATGTTCCAGTATTATCTTAATTAGATACATATCACATGGACATCACTATCTCTTATACAGCTCCATTACTTCCCTAATGGCGAAAAACAATCTGGGGATGGAGCCGATGACCATGCGCAGTATCATCCAAAGGAGGAGTCACCTATCCCGTGACTTCCAAAGACTTTTCTACAACAAAACAAACTGCAAACATACGGGCCCAACACTAGGTGGCAATCTATGCATAGTGTGCAACTCTGCAGCTCTACATGCCAAGAACAGATGCATACTGGTAAGTAGCATGTTCCTTTCCACTCCTGATAGTCGGGCCAATGGGATCTTGTTGACAGGAAAGACCAAATTATGTGTCAGGGTTGACTAAACTATGCAGTAATAAAAGGCAAATTATGCTGTACAGTGCAGCACATTTTGTGATAGTACTGCTTCCTTATTTATATATTTTTGCACATGTTAACACTATCTGGAAAAAGGATCACCTTATCGGTAACAGTTCGACACCCAAATGCAGTAATAAACAGAAAGAGGACCAGTCAATCTTTGCAAAGTGCCGTTCGCTGTGTGACCACGTGCGTCGCCGCATTTTTAGGAACTTATCTGTTTGCGCTAGAAATATAATCCTTTTTTGTTAAAATCTGCAGATGATGGATTATGTGGCAAATGCGGAAAATCCATAAATATGCAGAAAATGCTGCAACCGCAAACCGTATAATTCCATGGCCCTGCTTATAGGCTGCAAATGCTTGGAAAACTCCAAGTACCAGAGCCCTATGCGGTGGAGAAGGGCATTGCTTCTCAACAAGAGTTCAGAATAGTTATTCCTTTCCCATTTTACCCCCGACATACCTTCTACACCACAACACCTCTTGGAAGGCCACTTGCCAATACATCAAGGAGAAGTTCAAGCTGTCTTGGCCAATAGAGAGAGTGCTAATATCAGAAGTCGGTACTGGTTGCTATTCCTGTTACTTCTTGGCATTGAAGGACTGAGGCCTCAACCGTATTCTTGATCTTCACCCTCTGAACGTCTTTCTTCAGAAGGACAAGATCAAAATGCTCACTCTTGCACAAGTTATGGCTGGACTGGATGGTGGATGTGGACACGCAGGACGTCTAATTTTTTAGTCTGGCCCTCCAGTGTGAGAAGGTGGGTTACCCATTCCAGCCGTCTTCAGCCCGGCTTCCTTGAATCCAGTGGCAAAGTGAGCAAGGAACTCACTTCTGAGCATACCCTGCCAACTTATGGCGAACAAGGCGGTACAAAAGGGGGTGGTGATGGACGGAGCATCTGAACCAATCAAACACTCACACCCAGTCAACAGATTTGGGTTTAATCCATCACCGTTCTTTAGCCCACTCTGCCACCCCAGTTCAGACATGGCCATATGCAAATCAGTCTGACCCTGTGCCTCATGGGAACAGTCCAGCCCGAACTGCCAAGCCATGTCTTCCCTGGACCGGAAACAAGCTTCCGAGGACCGGTTTCTGGCATTTCAGCCGTCTTCAGCCCGGCTTGCTTGAATCCAGTGGCAAAGTGAGCAAGGGACTCGCGTCTGAGCATACCCTGCCAACTTATGGCCAACTAAGCGGTACAAAAGGGGGTGGAGATGGACGGAGCATCTGAACCAATCAAACACTCACACCCAGTCAACATATCTGGGTTTAATCCATCACCGTTCTTTAGCCCACTCTGCCACCCCAGTTCAGACATGGCCATATGCAAATCAGTCTGACCCTGTGCCTCATGGGAACAGTCCAGCCCGAACTCATCGGGAGCCTTTGTAGATATAAAGGCTCCCGATGAAGGGCCAAATAGGCCCGAAATACATTGAGCCGGCAATGGACATCTAAAGAAGATTAATGCATAAATGAAATAATCGAAATATTTGTTGATTTGTACTTTTTGCTTTGATGAACATATGTGTTTTTGGAGATACAAAGATTAAGTAAAAATTATTTTCAAATGAAAATGTACATATTTGTGTCGAATTTGAATAATTTTTTAAACATTGTTAAAAATTTGAATTGAATATACATACAGAGTATTCATTAATAGACTGAAAGAAACAGTTGGGGTAATTACCACAGCTACAGTGCGTGGTGGTCGAGCCCTATGGACTCGAGGTAGGAAGGTTACAGTTCAGACACGGTCTAGACAAACGTGCTACCACTGCTGCACGCTAGTACTAAAAGAGCATAATCTCTAGAAGAGAATTGAGTTAGACTTTGGATTAAACCAGAAGATAGTTAAATAAGGTGTGCTTCTCTATTATTATACAGTTGAGTTTATTTGTTTTCCAAGAGATAGCACCCGATCATGGCGTTCGACACAATCACAAATCTTACAGATAATAGGGCTAACACTTTTGCCTATACAGCTGATCAAGCAACTGACATCTATGCACTTATACATGAGGTAAGAGCATCTAAAGTCGTTGAGCGCTGTTTATTACTTTGTAGATATAAAGGCTCCCGATGAAGGGCCAAATAGGCCCGAAATGCATTGAGCCGGCAATGGACATCTAAAGAAGATTAATGCATAAATGAAATAATCGAAATATTTGTTGATTTGTACTTTTTGCTTTGATGAACATATGCGTTTTTGGAGATGGAAGATGGAATATGCTACTTACCAGTATGCATCTGTTCTTGGCATGTAGGGCTGCTGATATTCATATCTGTGCATAGATCGCCGCCTAGTGTTGGTTCCGGATGATTGCACATTGTTGTCCATAGAGTCTTCGAAGTATCACGAGATAGGTGGCTCCTCCTTCGGACTACAGTGCGCATGGGCATCCTCTCCATCTTCAAATTGTTTTTCGCCATTGTGGCAGAGATGGAGTATAGTACAGTAAGAGATGTCCATGCAAAGAGTGAATGCTGCAGCTGCGACAGGCACCGGGGAGGTGGGTGGGCGATATGAATATCAGCAGCCCTACATGCCAAGAACAGATGCATACTGGTAAGTAGCATATTCCGTTCGAGGCATGTGGGCTGCTGAATTCATATCTGTGCATAGAATGTATAGCAGTATCTCCCTTAGCGGTGGCTACCTGTGTCAGCTGCAGCAGTTTGTAAAAGAGTTTTGAGAACAGCCTGTCCTACAGCAGCTTGCTGTTTTGAATGTACATCTACACAATAGTATTTTGTAAATGTGTGGTTGACCATGTGGCTGCTCTACAAATTTCGTGTAAAGGAATATTACCCAGGAAAGCCATGGATGCCCCTAGCTTGCGTGTGGAATGTGCTCTAGGGGGAACTGTTAAGGTGCGTTTTGCCTTTAAATAACATATCTGGATGCACTTAACAATCCATCTGGCTATACCTGATTTTGAAATAGGGTTGCCTTTGTGTTGCGGTGAAAAAGCAACAAACAACTGTTTCGTCTTTCGAAATGCCTTAGTTCTGTCTATATAGTATAGCAGAGCTCTCTTGACATCCAGAGTATGCAAGGCCCTTTCAGCTACTGTTTGTGGATTTTGAAAGAACACTGGCAGTTCGATGGTTTGATTTATTTGGAAATGAGATACCACCTTTGGCATGAATTTAGGGTTTGTTCTGAGAACTACTCTATTTGCATGTACTTGAATGAATGGCTCTTGAATAGTTAGGGCTTGCAGCTCGCTAACTCTTCGAAGCGAAGTAATGGCAATAAGGAAAGCCACCTTCCAAGTAAGAAATTGTATTTCGCATGAGTGTAGTGGTTCAAGAGGTGGTCCCATAAGTCTGGTTAAAACAATGTTCAGATTCCAGACTGGTGAAGGTGGGTGTCTTGGAGGAATTACGCGTTTGAGTCCTTCCATAAACGCCTTAATTGCTGGCACCCTAAATAGTGAAAGGTGTTGCCTGTTTTGAAGATATGCTGCTAACGCAGCTAAATGTATCCTGATGGATGAATATGCTAAATTGCAACGTTGTAGGTGCAAGAGATAGCAAATGATGTTTTGAGTAGAAGCATCAAGTGGGTTAATATCGTTGTTACGACAGTAAATGACGAAACGTTTCCACTTAGCTGCATAACATGCTCTGGTAGTGGGTTTTCTTGCCTCTTTGATAATATTCAAGCGGTCTGGGGGCAAGTTTAGGTATCCAAACTCTAGGATTTCAGGAGCCATATCGCCAGGTTCAGCTGTTGCGGGTCTGGGTGTTGGATTTCTCCATGGCTCTGAGTTAGAAGATTGGGCGTGAGTCGCAGTCTTTGATGAGGCACCAC
The DNA here is from genome assembly GCF_964261635.1 of Lissotriton helveticus. NCBI lineage: Eukaryota > Metazoa > Chordata > Amphibia > Caudata > Salamandridae > Lissotriton > Lissotriton helveticus. Next base: position 1,466,226,215 of record NC_136057.1, on the reverse strand, counting down.
TGACAGTTCTAGGAACGTTGTGTACCATGGTTGCCTCGCCCATGTGGGAGCAACTAGGATCAGTGTCAGCGAATGTTGGTGCATTTTGCGTGCCACCAGCGGTATTAATGGAGCTGGGGGAAAAGCGTACGCAAATTTGCCTGACCAGTTCATCCATATCGCATTGCCCTGCGACTGCGGATGTGGGAACCTGGCGGCAAAGTACTGGCATTTTGCGTTTTCGCTTGTGGCAAACAGGTCTATCTCCGGGTGTCCCCACTTCCGGAAGAATGGTTGGAGCACTGTGGGGTGAATCTCCCATTCGTGCATCTGTTGACTGTGCTGCTGAGCAGGTCGGCTACTTGATTGTCCTTGCCTGGGAGGTGCTCTGCCATAAGAAACATGTTCCTTTGAATGGCCCATTTCCACATTGCTTGAGCTAGGTGCGACAGCTGTGGTGAGTGTGTTCCTCCCTGTTTTTGAATGTAATACATAGCTGTCATGTAGTCCGTCCGGATCAACACAGCTTTGTTGCATAAGTGTGTCTTGAATGCTTTTAGAGCTAGAAAGATAGCCATCAGTTCCAGAAGGTTGATGTGCATTTTCTTTTGTTGTACAGTCCAAAGTCCCTGTACTGTGTAGTGTAGGACATGGGCTCCCAATCCTAGTAGGGATGCGTCCGCGGTCAACACTATTTGTGGGACAGGCTCTTGGAACAGTCGTCCTTTGCAAAGGTTTTGTGGATTCCACCAATGCAGAGAGTTGTATGCCCGACTAGTCACCAACACTAGGTCCTGTAATCGCCCTTGAGCCTGGTTCCACTGCCTTGCTAGGCACTCTTGAAGCGGACGCATATGTAGCCTGGCATATTGGACTATGAATATGCACGAGGCCATCATGCCTATCAGTTGCATAAACACTCGAGCTGGTAATGAGTGTTGGGGTCTGATCTTTTGGATCAATGCCTGCATTCCATTGATCCGTGCTGCGTTGGGATATGCCTTTGCTGCCAGTGTATCTATTGTTGCTCCCAGGTACTGTTGTACGTGGGAGGGTTGCAGATGTGATTTTGGGTAGTTTAGCGAGAAGCCTAAACTGTGCAGGAGATGGATGGTCTTTGACATGTGGTTGGCACATTGCTGGGCTGATGGTGCGTGTATTAGCCAATCGTCCAGATATGGGTACACATGGATGTGTTGCCTTCTGAGATGTGCCGCCACTGTAGCTAGACATTTGGTGAACACTTGTGGAGCTGTTGTGACACCAAATGGTAGGACTTTGACTGGTAGTGCTGTCCTTGTATGGTGAACCTTAGATACTTTCTGTGAGATGGGTGTATTGTTATATGAAAGTATGCGTCTTTGAGGTCTAGAGTTGCTAGGAAGTCTCCCTTGCGAAGCAATGGTAAGACTTGCTGGAGAGTGAGCATATGAAAATGCTCCGACAAAATATACAGGTTGAGGGGCCTGAGGTCCAATATTGGTCTGAGAGACCCGTCCTTCTTTGGAATCAGGAAGTATAGGGAGTATACTCCTGTTCCCTGATGTTGTAGTGGCACTGGTTCTATGGGCCCCTTTTGCAACCATACTGATGACCTCTTGCTGCAGTAGCGTGATATGTTCCCGTGACATTGGACGGTGCACGGGTGGTATGTTGGGTGGTGTTGAGGTGAGTTCTAGGCAATAGCCATGTTGGATAATTTGCCTGACCCACTTGTCTGTAGTGATATTTAACCAGACTGGCAGAAATTGTTGTAGTCTTCCCCCGAACGGTGTTATATGGTCTGGGGGTAGTGCCAAGAAGTCACTGTTTGGTGTTAGTGGAGGATCTATTTGCATTGCCTCCACGACCCCTTCCTTTGGTATTATTTCCTCTGTATCCACCCCTGTTCGTGTTTTTGTTGTATGTGGATTGCGTGTTACTCTTGTAGGTGGAGGATTGCTGTGATGTATTACTTCGCGCTCCTCCTCTATAATTGGAGCGACAAAAGGAGCCCCGATGTTGTTGGGACTGGAGAGCTCCCATGGACTTCGCTGTTTCCGCATTCTTTTTCATTTTGTCCAGAATTGAGTCAACTGCTGGACCAAATAAAAAGTCTGGGTTGATGGGCTGATTAAGAATTGTGGATTGAACTTCATTCTTAAAGCCTGATATGCGAAGCCATGCGTGGCGCCTTAGCAGCACGCTTGCATTGATGGATCTGGCAGCTGTGTCTGCCGCGTCTAGGGCACATTTAATTGAGGCAATTTAGTGATGAGCTTTCCCTCCTATATAATTTCATCTGCCTGATTCTTGTAAGGCTCAGGTAATTGTTGGAGAATTTCCTCTAAACTATCATAGTGGGCCCTGTCATATCTGGCCAGCAAGGCCTGTGTATTGGCTATTCTCCGTGAGTTTGATGCTTGAGCTGCTACTCTTTTGCCTGATGCCTCAAAGATCTTTGACTCCTTGTCTGGAGGAGCAGCCTCTCCAGTAGTTTGGGAATTTGCCCGTTTACGTGCGTTGGATACCACTAGGGAGTCTAGGGGTAGCTGCCCGTTGATGTATGTAGGATCTATAGGTGCAGCCCTATATTTCTTTTCAATTCTAGGGTTTATGACCCGTGCCCTAGCAGTGTCCTTAAAAATGTCATTTGCGTGTTTTAAGACGCCCTTCAACATGGGGAGTGTTTTTACATGTCTTTCAGATGTTGTTAGTGTATCAAAGAGAAAGTCTTCTTCAATAGCATCAGAGTGCATATCTACATTATGGTAGGTAGCTGCTCTATCTAGTAAAGAATTAAAGGCCACAGTATGTTCTGTGGGTGATGGCTTAGTTGGGTAAACTGCAGGGTCTGTAATGGGCAGAGTCCCTTCAGTGTCTGGTTCTCCTCCTCCACCCCATGGCTGTAGGTTGGGGTCTCCAATTGTGTTTTGTAGATAACCAAACCCCACGCCTGCATCCTGATATTCATCTGGGTTGTAGTCAGAGCGTGCAGGTGATGTTGCGGCATATGGAGTTGTAGGCATAGCTGGAGTGATAGGTTCAAAAAGTATAGGAGAGGTAGCACAGTCTCTCTTCTTTTTGAGTGGTATTCTAGGAAAGTCTTCTATTGGTAGAGGTCTTTTCTTTTTTGTGTAAACAGTCACTTAACCAATTTTTGGGTCAATATACAGTTTTGACTGGTCTTCTGTGGAGGGGTCTGGATGAATAATCTCTTCTTCCACAGTTTTTGGCCTTGGTGCCGTAGCCTTTGGTTTTACTTTTTTCGGGTCGATAGCTTTATTGGGTTCGACCGCTTTTGGTGGTTGGATCGGTTTTTGATGTTTTTCGACAGGTTTTGTCGGTTGAACGTCTTTGGCTGGCTTTACCACCTTTTTCGGACCGAGCGGTTTGGTCGGTTCGACAGTCTCTTTAGGTGTTTTCGGGGTTTGTGGTTTTGGCTCGATGGGCTTCGGCTCGACCGATTTGTTTTGGTCCACCTTTGGTTTCACTTTCGGTTCGACGTTACTTTTGGGCTTAGGCCTTTTACTTTCGTCGACCGTTTTTTCCCCCTTGTCGATATTTGAGGCTCCTCTGCTCGATTCGACGTGCTTTGTCTTGGGGGTCGAGTCAACGTGCTTTTGTTTTGGTGTCGATTCGACGTCTTTTGGCCGCGAGGTTGACTCGACGGCTTTCGACTCAACAGCTTTTGTCTTCGATGTCGACTCGACGGTCTTTGGCTTCGAAGGTTGTATTGGGACAGCGGCCTTCGGCTCGACGACCTTGGGCCTAATTACCTTCGGTTCGACGACGTTCGGTCCGAAGACGGTATTGTCGACGAGTTTCGGTTTCGATGGAACCGGTGTCGTATGACGTGTCTCAGAGGGCTCTTTGAATATGTTCTTAGCCGGGCGGTATGGCGGGGCTGTAGAACGAGAATGTTGATCTTGGCTAAGGCCTGCTGGCGATGCCTCGACCTGAGTCTCTGATATTGGTTTAGTGTCTATATGGGGCGGTGTACTCACGGTTCGCCCCTCGTCGTCATCGGAGTCGTCTTCAACAGCTACGATGTCTTGATCGTATTCCTCGAGATCGACGATTTGTTCCTCCTCTTCGAGGTAATATTCGGAGTCGTGCTCCGAGTATTGTTCTTCGTCTTGATCAGAGTCTTCGGCGCTAGCTAGGTCTTCCTCATCGTCGAAGATATAATCGGGCTCTGGCGCCGACCTCTACATTTCTTGCCTCGCCGCCCGTCGATTCCGGATAGTCTTTTTCGACCGGAACTGGGCACAGGCTAGGCAACTATCTTCGTTGTGATCTGGAGAGGCATTTGTTGCACACGGGATGCTTATCTGTGTGCGAGAACTTGGAGTTGCACTGCGGGCAGTACTTGAATGGACTTCGTTCCATCGACGGTGTGCCCACGTGGTGTCGAGAAGGCCTCACGGCCCGATTCGGCGACCGGAGTGCAACAGATGTTCAGAAAGTGTATCGGTACGAAGCGCTGAACAATACCGATGGATCGAAGGCCTTTTGGCCTTTAGAGAAGTTTTTGTTGATTCCGAACTTGGAGTGTTGGAAAGTACATCCGAACCCAATGGCGGAAAAAAACAATCTGAAGATGGAGAGGATGCCCATGCGCACTGTAGTCCGAAGGAGGAGCCACCTATCTCGTGATACTTCGAAGACTCTTCCAGGACAACAATGTGCAATCATCCGGACCCAACACTAGGCGGCGATCTATGCACAGATATGAATTCAGCAGCCCACATGCCTCGAACACAAAGATTAAGTAAAAAGGATTTTCAATGAAAATGTACATATTTGTGTCGAATTTGAATAATTTTTGAAACATTGTTAAAAATGTGAATTGAATATACACAGAGTATTCATTAATGGACTCGAGGTAGGAAGGCAAAACTGAGCACGCCACGGGATCACTTGAAGAAGGGCGGACCCAGGTACCCAAGAGGGCATCACAGAGGGAGGCCTCAAAAGGCAAACGCGGCTCTACATTGCCGGACCCACGGTGGGGAACCTCCAGCAAGGGTGGGGGAGGGTTGTAGGCTGACCCTCCCAAGAAACTGAGGGTGCACCCAATGCCCCACGGAAGGAAGCCCCATGGAAGAATGAGGATCCTGACGGGGCTCCTGGGGAGGCGAACCGCCTGCCGGATTTGGGAGCTCCTGAGGGGGATCAACAAATTCCAAGGGGGCACTGGTAACACCAGCTCCGGCGACGCCAGGCGGAAGGGCAGCGCTGATCTTTCTCCAGAGGCCTCTACAGTAGAATCTAGAACACGGCGCCGACACAGCGTCGAAACGACACGCGTCAGCGCCGATTGTGCCTCGTCAGACACCCGGAAAGGGCAGCTAGAGGGAGGAAAAATGTTGGGAGCGCACATCCGGAAAGTTCCGGGAACCAGTGCCCCTGACAACAGAAGAAGGTGAGGTCGATGACCTAGGCGACAAGCGCCTCGACTTACCAAGTGGAGAACGACGGCCCGGACACCAGAGGGCGATCGACGGCGGAACCGGGCAGTAGAGGGACCTGCAGTTGATGACGAGGCTGGGCGGCGAGACGATTCCGACCGGGGACAGCCGTGCCGAGAGAAGCTTCATACAGCGCTCCCGCCAAGACTTCAGTTTCAGACGTTGGCAGGCTTCACAGTCCATGGAATCATGGTGCTCGCCCAGACACCACATGCAAATAAGATGTGGGTCTGTCGCGGACATCTGCAGCGAACAAGAGTTACAAGATTTGAAGCCCGGAGGCATAGCACACTGTTCCCGACGCGAAGTGTCAAAAAAGAGGCCTGAAAACAGGCCAGAGGAGCTCACTCCGGATCCGCGCTGCACGTGGAAAAGAAGGAAACTGACGTCAGCGCGCCGGGAGGGACTTATATGACCTTGCTGACGTCACGTACGATGACGTCAGGGTGGGATCGTGTGGCACCGTCCCCCGGCGCGCAGAGGTGCTGCAGCAAAACATTTCTGTATCCTGTCTCACGCCTGGGGATTTCTAAGTTAAGGAATCTGCGGCTAGATGTCTCTATCAGATAGGGGGGGACCAGACAGTTTGCTGTGAGCTTTCTAGGTAAGAAGTGAAGCACCGAAGAACCGTGCCACCAATGCCACCGCCCTAAATTCTGTGCAGAAGAGGATTATGGGGCATGGTATCGAAAGTTGTGGAGAGGTCTAATAAAATTAGTACGGCCTTGCCTCCACTATCAAGGGTAGTCTTGATGGACTCTGAAACTTCCAGAAGGGCCGTTTCCGTTCTGTAGTTGGCTCTGAACCCTGACTGGCTAGGATGTAGTATGTAATTGGCCTCGACAAAATCCGCGAAGACCCTGTTTACATATTTCTCCAAAGCCTTGGAGAAAAAAAGGCAGCAATGAAATTGGCCTGTAGTTGCTAGCTACAGAGGGGTCAGCTGAGTGTTTCTTTAAAAGCGGTAAGATTTTCCCATGTTTCCAGCTGTCAGGCACCAAACCCTCAGTTAAGGAGAGGTTAAGAATCCGGTTGACGGCTGGATTGATCACCTCTGCAATAGATGCTAGTGTTTTTGGAGGTCAGAGGGGGAAGCCTGATTTCAGTGTTTTTAGGGAGTCCGCCAACATTATGGGAGGGAATTTCAGGAGGGTCCCCCCATTGTTGGAAAAAACAGGGGTGGACCCGACTGAACTACCCTCCACAACAGCGGGGAGTTCCCCAAGTGAAGCTTGAATTGTGGTAATTTTTTATAAAAGTATTGCGCAATCAGATTCATCCAATCGTTTGTAGGGGTAAAAAGGCTTTTAGTGGCACTGGGGGCGGAGAAATCTCTGACAATTTTGAACAGTTCCTTGCTACTGTTCCCAGCTTGGTCGATTTTATAGGACATAAAGCTCTTTTTTTCCTCACGGACTTTGGTGTAGTGAGTTTTTAGAGCCAGTTTATATGCCATTTTATCCGAGGGATTACAATTCTTCCTCCAGATTCTCTCAAGGCATTTGCAAATGCTTCTGCTTTTCCTGAGAACCTCCGTGAACCCAGGGGCAGAGGCTCTATCTCCTTTAGCCGCTCTGGTCTTAAGGGGGGCAAGTTCATTCGCACATACCTCTAGCCAATATTCTATAGAGGGAACGTCGCTCTCTAAGTGAAATACTGAAAAGTATTTAATGCTTACCTGTTCCAGGCTTGCTTGGTTCCAAACATAAACAACAGTATATTTTTTATACAAAAACAAATGGCTAGAGTTCAGTTCTTGAGTGTGTGAATTCATTTGCTGACTCAGTGGGTACATCAAATGCTTAGCACTGTCCTCTGATACTACCTTACTGCTCGACCAAGCTACCACTTTAGAGAGTAAGGTTCTATCTACCTTTAACCTCTGCCAAACCTCTGGGGACTCTTGGACTCAATACACAGTGTACCTCACTTTGGTGCAGTATGTATACAGCCAGTTTCTTATAATGGCACATCCCTATCAAAACAAGGAACACCGCTTGAGCCGAACTCTTAGACAGAGGACTAAAAAGAAATGCAGACCCTGACCCTGACAAGTAGCGAATCCTGCCTTCTCCTATAGCGCCATGAAACCAATCGGTGTAAGTGCACTCTACAAAGTATTCTTAACATTAACAAACAGCTGGCCAGCTGTAATAAAAGAAAGACAAGACGGCGAAAAGCCGCACAGTCCGTCTGGGTCATAACGTCTTTAACCCAGAGCCGGAGCACCAGAAAAAGCAGTGACAAAACTGCAACTAAAAGCCAAAGTCTTCAACAAGGAATACAAACCATGGAACTCATGGAAACCCAGACGTGAAACGTTGAATCACCGAGTCAGCATGTCTGTCGAACAGGGTGACCCCATCAAAGGGCAAATCCCTAAGACGCTCCTGGACGTTGGCAGGGAAACAGCCATCGCGCAGCCAGGCATGGCGGCGCAGAGCAACTGACCAGGCCATAGCTCGACATACCAAATCAGTGGTGTCCATGGCCAACCAAATGGAAAATTGCCCCATTTCTCGACCATCACAAATTAACCGTTCCAGGTCAGTCCGAGGACCCTCCGGGAAGGAGGTGCTCGACCGAGTCCCAAAGGGCAGAAGTAGCCTGTGTAAACACGCAAGAGGTGTCCAGGGATCTAAGGCCTGGACTGGTGGATGCAAAGACATGGTGGCCACACAACTCCAACCATCGAGATTCCCAAGTGGGAGGGAGTAACGGAGGAGGGGCAGAAGGCAGCGAGACCGAAGCTGCCTGAATCACCAGCCCCTGAGACCTAGGGTGGAGGGACAAACAGACAGGGTCTTCTGGAGCAGGACGATGTCGATGTGCAATAGCACGATCCACAGGGTCCCCCGAAGAGGGCCCCGCCCAAGTCCCCAGTAGAGCGTTGTACAACGACTCGCCAAAAGGCAACAAGGGCTCCACTTCCAAGGTGCCCTGGTGGAGAAAATCCAGCAAGGGATCAGAGGGAAGAGAGACTGAGGGTGGCTCTACAACCTGAGGATATCCAGGGCCCTGCTGGTGCATGGGGTCCCGCTCAGGACTGCGAAAAAACCCTGGGGGTGGCGAACCCACAGGGGCCTCGTCAGAGTCAGCCTCCACATCCTCCACAAACTGAACGGCCGGGGATGGCACCACAACGATTGGCATTGAGACTATGTGGTCTCGACGTCAATGAACTCCGAAGGAGCCTCGTCTGTCCTCTGTCGACACGACCTCCACCGAGGTGAGAACCTGCGGAGAGGAACAGAGTCGACTCGGAGACTAGGACTGTGCCTCAGCCGGCGTCGGGAGCTTCACAGGGCTGTGCAGAGGTGACATGGAAGGCTTGGATGTGCGAGAAGTATGCCCCACCAGGCTGTGTCCCGACGTCGCACCGACTCCAGAGTCAGGGTGCTCAATCAGCGCTGAGGGCGAACCCGCCTACAGAATCCCGATCTTAGCCCCTACCCCCTCTATGGGGCCGAAGGCGCACCAGGGAGAGGATGTGACCCAAAGATGACTAGCAAAGCCAGAGAATAGGCCTCCATATGGGCCCGAGTCGCCCCAGCTCCAGTAAATGGTGGGTAAGTGGGGGTTGACTCCTGAGGGCCCGTGTCCGGTGGAGACCGGGAGCAGCGTCCGTCCGTAACTTCTTTTTCTCGTGCTTACCCGCGGCAGGAGATCGACGTCCATGGGAACGACTCCGCAACCTGTCCTAAACCGCCCACCCCCCCCCCGCACGAGAAGGAGAGCGGCGGCGGGAGGACTCCGAACGGGCGGACAGCAATTTCATGCGCCGTCACCATAGGGACTTGAGCTTCAGCCGGCGGCAGGCGGCGCACTCCTCGGAGTCGTGGTGCTCTCCCAAGCACCAAATACAGATCGCATGTGGATCCATCGCCGACATCTGCCGCGTACAGGATTCACACGCTTTGAAGCCCAAAGGCATCCTACACTGTTCCTAGACGCCAAAAGGCATTGAGAAAGCCTGGATACAAAAAAACAGGCCATGGGTAACCGCTTCTCCGGATCCACGTTGGGACGCGGAAAAGAAAAAACTCACCTCGTCTTACATGGCTCCATTGAGGTCACTTCCGTGGACGTCAGGACAGAGCCGAGCGACGATGCCCCACGGCGTGCCAAGGTACTGCTGGGGGAAAAAAATTCTGGATCTAGTCTGATGCCTGGGGATATTCTAAGTTAAGGAATATGCGGTTAGATGCCTATATCAGATACATATTTAAGCTAGATGAACCTTGACTGAAGAGCACTTGAGGCCCTCTTAGACTAAGTGCAGCAGGTAGAGTAGTATTTGGTGCCTCAAAATGAGATTTAGTCCTTTATTCTTGCATCAAGCACAGAAGCGCCTCAACTTAGTATAGTACGTTTTTGCCATTGCTGCTACCTGTACCTGTGCTAGAAACGCTCTGCAATCTGCTTGGATGTCAGGATAGGCCAATTCTAAGTAATCAGGAATGAAGCTGTCAGGTTACGTGATTTCGAATTGTGCTGGAGAACTTACCCACTGTACCTAGTTTTTTAGCTGAATTTGATGGGTATTCGGATAGCTGAGTTACATCTGTGTACCAAAACTGATGCCGCCACATCATGGCAATCAGTATCAGTGAGCCGTGTTCCACTCCGGCCTTCTTCAGCACTTTGGAAATAAGGGGAAATGGCAGGAAGGCATAGGCAAAGATGTTCAACATTGTTATCAAGAAGGTAGTGCCCTTGACAGCCTGTACCTGCTTGCATAATAGAGCCATTTCTTCTTATGTAAAATTACAAACTCATCCAGCTTCAGATGGTCCCATTTTCTAAAGATACGGTATCACTTAAGGTGATCTGACAGGGAGCTTATGAGTGCCACTGTCTGGTGTTTTTGGACCTCTTTCAAGTGTTCTATGGAGAGGTCCACTTTTAGCTATGGCCCAGTCCCAGAGCAATTACAACTCTTCAGAAAGACAATGGGACCTGTGCCTCTCTGTTTCTCACTATAGTAGATCGAGGCTGCACTTTCTGTCCTGATTCAGGCAGGCTTTGGAACACCATGAGAACCAGTCGAATTATCTGTAGCTTCAAGATGTTTATATAGAGTGCCTTTTCTTCTTTTGACCCGAGAACTCTGGTGCACAGTTGTAGGAAGCCGTTGCTCATTATAATATACCACTAAGTTGTTATACTGTGCAGAGTCCA